>NW_027523876.1:0-39434 GCF_052094955.1 Ictidomys tridecemlineatus | reverse complement strand
AGAATTTTTGCAGAGAGCAGAGGATCGAGACCTGGGTGCAGAAGGACCGTTGCAGAGAGCAATTGTTGGAGACTGAGGTGCAGATTATGGTTACAGAGAGCAGAGTTTGGAGACTGGCTTGAAGAAGGACTGTTACAGCCAGAAGAGTTTGGAGACTGGTGTGCAAAAGGATGTTACAGAGAGTGAAGCTTGGAGACTGGAGTGAAGAAGGAATGTTGCAGAGAGCAGAGCTTGGAGACTCGGAATCAGAAGGACTGTTGCAGAAAGCAGAGGTTGGAGACTGAGGTGCAGAAGGACTGTTACAGAGAGCAGATGTTGGAGACTGGGGTGCAGAAGGACTGATAGAGAAAACAGATGTTGGAGACTGGGGTTCAGAAGGACCGTTATAGAGAGCAGAGTTAGGAGACTCCGGTACAAAAGGACCGTTATAGAGAGCAGAGGTAGCAGACTCCAGTACAAAAGGACTATTAAAGAGAGTGAGGTTGGAGACTTATGTGAAGAAGGAATGTTGCAGAGAGCAGAGGTTGGAGATGGAGTGCAGAAGTCTCATTGCATAGAGTAGAGTTTGGAGACTGGGGTGCAGAAGGCATCTTACAGAGAGCAGAGGTTGGAGACTGTGCAGAAGGCCTGTTACAGAGAGCAGAGTTTGCCAGACTGGGTTTCAGAAGGGTTTTACCGAAAGCAGAGTTTCGAGACAGAGGTACAGAAGGACTGTTACAGAGAGCAGAGGTCGGAGACTGGGGTGCAGAAGGGATTGTTGTAGAGAGCAGAGTTTTCAGATTTACGTACAGAAGAACTCTTGCAGAGAGCAGATGTTGGTGATTGGGGTGCACAAGGACTGTTGCAGCGAGAATATTTTTAAGACTGTGGTGCAGAAGGATCGTTGCAGAGAGCACAGGTCTGGAGACTGGGGTGCAGAAGGACTGATACAGAAAGCAGAGGTTGGAGACTGTGGTACAGAAGGCCTGTTACAGAGAGCAGTGTTTGGAGACTGGGGTGCTGAAGGACTGTTACAGAGAGCAGAGTTTGGAGACTAGGTTGCAGAAGGATGTTAAAGAGAGCAGAATTTGGAGACTGAGGTGCATAAGCACTGTTAAAGAGAGAAGAGGTTGGAGACTGAGGTCAGAAGGACCTTTGCGGAGAGCAGACATGGAGACTGAGGTGCAGAAGGATTGATACAGAGAGCAGAGGTTGGAGACCTGGGTGCAGAAGAACTGAAATAGAAGGACTGATGCAGAGAACAGGGGTTTGAGACTGGGGTGCAGAAGTCCTGTTACAGAGTGCAGAGTTTGGAGAGTGGGGTGCAGAAGGATCTTACAGAGAGCATTTTGAAGACTGAGGTTCAGAAGGACTGTTATAGAGAGCAAAGTTTGGAAACTGGGGTGCAGAAGGATTGTTGCAGAGAGCAGAGGTTTCAGACTTAGGTGCAGAAGACTGTAGCAGAGAGCAGATGTTGGATCCTGGGGTGCAGAAGGAATGTTACGGAGAGCAGAGTTTGGAGACTGGGGTGCAGAAGTATCATTGCAGAGAGCACAGGTTGGATACTGGGGTGCAGAAGGCTTTTTACAGAGAGCAGAGTTTGGAGACTGAGGTGCAGAAGGACTTTTACAGAACGTAGAGTTTGGAGCAGAAGGACTGTTGCAGAGAGAAGAGGTTGGAGACTGAGGTCAAGAAGGATTTATACAGAGATCAGTGGGTGACGACTGGGGAGCAGAAGGAGTGTTACAGAGAGCAGAGTTTGGAGATTGGGGTGCAGAAGAACTGTTACCGAGTGCAGAGGTTGGAGACTGGGGTGCAGAAAAACCGTTGCAGAGAGCAGAGCTTGGAACCTGGCAAGAAGAAGGGTCGTTGCAGAGAGCAGATATTTGAGACTGGGGTGCAGAAGGACTGTTACAGAGAGCGGAGGTTGGAGACTGAGGTGCATAAGGATCATTTCAGAGAGCAGAGGTTGGAGACTGGGGTGCAGAAGGACCGTTACAGATTGCAGAACTTCGAGACTGAGGTGGAGAAGGACATTTACAAAGAGGAGAGGTTGAAGACTGGGGTTCAAAATGATTCTTACATAAAGCAGATGATGGAGGACTGGGGTGCAGAAGGAATTTTACATAGTGTAGAGTTCAGAGATTGGGGTTCAGAAGAACTGTTACAGAGAGCAGAGGTTGAAGAATGGGGTGCAGAAGGACTGTTACAGGGAACAGAGTTTAGAGACTGAGGTGAAGAAGAATTTTTACAGAGAGCAGAGTTTGGACACTCTTGTGCAGAAGGACTGTTACAGAGAGCAGATCTTCGAGACTGGGGTACAGAAGGACTGTTGCAGAGAGCAGACGTTGGAGACTGTTGTGAAGAAGTATCGTTGCAGAGAGCAGAGGTTGAAGACTGAGGTGCAGAAGGATCGCTACAGAGAGCAGAGGTTGAAGACTGGGGTGCAGCAGGAAAGTTGCAGAGAGCACTGGTTGGAGACAGGGATACAAAAGAAATGCTGCAGAGAGAAGAGGTTTAAGACTGGGGTGAAGAAGGACTGTAGCAGAGAGCAGAGTTTGGAGACTGGGGTGCAGAAGGATTGTTACAGAGAGCCGACATTGGAGACTGAGGTGCAGAAGGATTGTTACAGAGAGCAGAGGTTTGATATTGGGGTGCAGTAGGACTGTTACAGAGAGAAGAGGTTGGAGACTGGGATGCAAAAGGATTATACAGAGAGCAGAATCTGGAGACTGGGGTGCAGAAGGACTATTGCAGACAGCAGATTTTAGAGTCTGAGTTCCAGAAGGATCCTTGCAGAGAGAAGTGGTTAGAGACTGGGGTGCAGAAGGACTGTTACAGAAAGCAGAGGTTGGCAAGTGGGGAGCAGATGGACCGTTACAAAGAGAAGAGGTTGGAGACTGTGATACAAAATGACTGTTACAGGGAGAAGAGATAGGAGACTGGGTAGAAAAAGGATTGTTGCAGAGAGCAGATGTTGGAGACTGGGGTGCAGAAGAACTGTCACAGAAAGCAGAGATTAGAGACTGAGTTGCAGAAGAATCCTTACAGAGAGCAAAGGTTGGAGACTGAGGTACAGAAGGATCGTTTCAGAGAGCAAATGTAGGAGACTGGGGTCAGATAGACAGTTACAAAGAGCAAAGTTTAGAGACTGGGGTGCAGAAAAAATGTTGCAGAGTGCAGAGGTTGGAGACTGGGGTGCAGAAAAACTGTTGCAGAGAGCAAAGGATGGAGACTGAAATGCGGAAGGACTGATACAGAAAGCAGACATTGGAGACTGGGGTGCAGAAGGACCGTTACAGAGAGCAGAGGTTGGAGAGTGCGTTACAGAAGGATTGTTACAGAGAGCAGAGGTTGGAGACTTGGGTGCAAAAAGACTTTTGCAGAGAGCAGAGGATGGAGACTGAGGTGAAGAAGGATTGTTGCAGAGAGAAGATGTTGGAGACTAGTTTGCAGAACGCCTGTTAGAGAGTGCAGAGTTTGAAGAGTCGGGTGCCGAAGGTCTGTTACAGAGTGCAGAGTTTTGATACTGGGGTGCAGAATAAATGTTGCAGAGAGCAGAGGATGGAGACTGGGGTGCAGAAGTACTGTAGCAGAGAGCAGAGGTTGGAGACTGGGATGCAGAAGGACTGTTGCAGAGAGCAGTTGTTGGAAACTGGGATGCAGAAGGATCGTTTCAGAGAGCAGAGGTTGGACACTGAGGTGTAGAAGGACTGTTGCTGAGAGCAGAGGTTGGACACTGAGGTGCAGAATTATCGTTGCAGAGAGAAGAGGTTGGAGACTGGGGTGCAGAAGGCCTGTTAAACAGAGCAGAGTTAGGAGACTGGGGTACAGAAGACCTGTTACACAGAGCAGAATTTGGAGACTGGGGTGCAGAAGAATTGGTACAGATAGCACATTTTGGAGACTGGGGTGCAGAAGGATCGCTGCAGAGAGCAGAAGTTTCAGACTGAGGCTTAGAAGGACTGTTACAGAGAATAGAGGTTGGAATCTTAGGTGGAGAAAGACTGTTACAGAAAGCAGAGTTTGGCAACTGGGGTGCCGAAGGACCATTATAGAGAGAAGAGGTTGGAGACTGCGGTAAAGAAGGACTGTTAGAGAGAGCAGAGTTTGGAGACTTTGGTGCAGAAGGACCGTTGTAGAGAGCAGATTTTGGAGACTAGGGTGCAGAAGGACTGTTACAGAGAGCCGACGTTGGAGACTGAAATGCAGAAGATTGTTAGAGAGAGCAGAGGTGTGAGACTGGGGTACAGAAGGACCATTAAGAGAGCAAAGGTTGGAGACTGAGGTGCAGAAGGACTTTTACAGAGAGCACAGGTTGGATACTGGGGTGCAGAAGGACTGTTTCAGAGAGCAGAGGTTGGAGAAAGGGATGCAAAAAAATATTACAGAGAGAAGAGTCTGGAGACTGGGGTGCAGTAGGATCGTTGCAGAGAGAAGAGGTTGAAGACTGGATTGGAGAAGGACTGCTACAGAGAGCAGAGGTTCGAGATAGGGGTGCAGAAGAATTGTTACAGAGAGCAAAGTTTGAAGACTGGGGTGCAGAAAGCCTGTTACAGAGAGCAGAGGTTGGAGACTGAGGTGCAGAAGGAGTGTTAAATAGAGCAGAGGTTGGAGACTGAGGTGCAGAAGGTTTGGTACAGAGAGGAGAGGTTGGAGACTGAGGTGTAGAAGGATTGTTACAGAGAGCAGAGGTTGGAAACTGTGGTACAGAAGGATCGTTCCAGAGAGCAGAGGTTGGAAACTGAGGTGCAGAAAGATCGTTGGAGAGAGCAGAGGTTGGAGACTGAGGTGCAGAAGGACAGTTACACAGAGCACAGTTTGTAGACTGGGGTAAGAAAGACAGTTACAGAGAGCACAGTTTGGAGAGTGGGGTGCAGGAGAAATGTTGCAGTGAGCATAGATTGAGACTGCGGTACAAAAGTACTGTTACAAAGAGCAGAGGCTGGAGACTGGGGTGCAGAAGGAATGTCACAGAGAGCTGAGTTTGGAAACTGGGGTGCAGAAGGATCTTACAAAGAGCAGAGGCTGGAGACTGGGGTCAGAAAGACTGTTGCAGAGAACAGACGTTGGAGACTGGGGTGCAGAAGGACTGTTGCAGAGAGTAGAGGTTGGAGACTGGGGTGCAGAAAGACTGTTGCAGAAAAAAGAGTTTGGAGAATGGGGTGCAGAAAGAGTGTTACAGATAGCACAGTATCAAGACTGGGGTGCAGAAGGATCTTACAGAGAGCATTTTGGAGACTGAGGTTCAGAAGGTCAGTTACAGAGAGGTTGGAAACTGGGTTGCAGAAGAATTGTTGCAGAGAGCAGCGTTTTCAGACTGAGGTGCAGAAGGGCTGTTGCAAAGAGCAGATATTGGATCCTGGGGTGCCGAAAAACTGTTACAGAGAGGAGAGTATGGAGACTGGGGTGCTGAAGGATCGATGCAGAGAGCAGAGGTTGGAGATTTGGGTGCAGAAGGCCTGTTAAAGAGAGCAGAGTTATAAGACCGGGGTGCAGAAGGCCTGTTACAGAGAGCAGAGTTTGGAGAATTGGGTGCAGAAGGACTGTTACAAATAGCACAGTTTATAGACTGTGCTATAGACTGGAGAATTGGTTGCAGAAGGATCTTACAGAGAGCAGAGTTTTGAGAATGACGTGCAGAAGGACTTTTACAGAGTGTAGAGTTTGGAGACTGAGGAGCAGAAGGAATGTTGTAGAGACCATAGGTTTGAGACTGATGTCCAGACGAATTGTTACAGAGATCAGAGGGTGGAGACTGGAGTGCAGAAGGAGTGTTACAGAGAGCAGAGTTTTGATATTGGGGTGCAAAACAACTGTTACCGAGAGCAGAAGGTAGAGACTGAGGTGCAGAGGACTGTTGCAGAGAGCAGAGTTTGGAGACTGAGATGCAGAAGAACTGTTACAGAGAGCAGAGTTTGGAGACTGGGGCACAGAAGGACTAATACACAAAGTAGAGTTTGGAGACTTGGGTGTAGAAGGACCGTTACATAGAGCAGAGTTTGGAGACTGCTGTACAGAAGGGCTGTTACATGGAGAAGAGGTTGGAAACTGAGGTTGTAAAGGATCGTTGAAGAGAGCAGATGTTGTAGACTGGTGTGCAGAAGGATCTTACTGAGAGCATAGTTTGGAGACTGAGCTGCATAAGGACTGTCACAGAGAGCAGAGGTTGAAGAGTTTGGTGCCGAAGGATCATTGCAGAGAGCAGAGGCTAGAGACTGAGGTGCATAATGACCGTTGAGGAGAGCAGAGGTTGGAGACTGTGGTGGAGAACGATACTTACAGAGAGCAGAGGTTGGAGAATGGGGTGCAAAAGGACAGTTACAGAGAGCACAGGTTGGAGACTGGGGTGCATAAGAAATGTTGTAGAGAGCAGAGGTTGGAGACTAGGGTGCAGAAGGACTGTTACAGAGAGCAGAGTTTGTAGACTGAGGTGCAGAAGGACTGTTACAGAGAGCAGAGGTTGGAGACTGGGGTACAGAAGAACTGATACAGAAAGCAGAAATTGGAGACTTGGGTGCAGAAGGACTGTTGCAGAGAACAGAGTTTGGAGACTGGGGTGCAGAATTACCGATGCAGAGAGCTGAGGTTGGAAATTTAGGTGCAGAAGATTGTTACAGAGTGCAGAGTTTGGATCCTGGGGTGGATATGGACTGTTACAGATAGCAGAGGTTGGAGACGGAGGTGCAGAAGGATTTTACAGAGAGCAGAGGTTAGAGACTTGGGTTCAGAAAGACTGTTGCAGAGAATAGAGGTTTGAAACTGAGGTGCAGAAAGATTGTTGCAGAGAGAAGAGGTTGGAGACTGGAGTGCAGAAGGCCTGTTACAGAGAGGAGAATTTGGAAACTGGAGTGCAGAAGTCCTTTTACATAGAGCAGAGGTTGGAGACTGGGGTGAAGAAGGACTGTTACAGATAGCACAGTTCAGAGACTGGGGTACAGAAGGATCCTTGCAGAGAGCAGAGGTTTCAGACAGTTTCGACACAGGGTTGCAGAAGGATCTTACAGAGAGCATTTTGAAGACTGAGTTTCAGAAGGACTGTTTCAGAGAGCAAAGGTTGGAAACTGGGATCCAGAAGGATTGTTTCAGGGTGCAGAGTTTTCAGACTGATGTGCATAAAGACTGTAGTAGAGAGCAGATATTGGATAATGGGGTGCAGAAGGCCTGATACAGAGAGCAGAGGTTGAAGAATGGGGTGCAGAAGGCCTGTTACAGAGAGCAGAGTTTGGAGACTGGGGTTTAGAAGGACTGTTACACAGAGCAGAAATTGATGAATGGGTTTTAGAAGGATCTTACAGAGAACAGAGTTTGGAGACGGAGGTGGAGAAGGACATTTGTAGAGCATAGAGGTTGGATACTTAGGAGCAGAAGGACTGTTGTAGAGAGCAGAGGTTGGAGACTGAGGTCCAGAAGTATTGTTACAGAGATCAGAGTGTGGAGACTGGGGAGAAGAAGGAGTGTTACAGAGAGCAGAGTTTGGAGATTGGGGTGCAGTAGAACTGTTACCTGGAGCAGAGGTTGGAGATTGGGGTGCAGAAGGACTGTTGCAGAGAGCAGAGTTTGGATACTGAGGTGCAGTAGGACTGTTACAAAGAGCAGAGGTTGAAAACTGGGGTGCAGAAAAACCGTTGCAGAGAGCAGAACTTGGAACCTTGGGAGAAGAAGGATCGTTGCAGAGAAAAGATGTTTGAGACTGGGGTGCAGAAGGACTGTTACAGAGAGCAGAGGTTGGAGACTAAAATGCAGAAGGACCTTTACAGATTGCAGAACTTCGAGACTGAGGTGGAGTAAGACTTTTACAGAGAGGAGAGTTTGCAGACTGGGGTGCAAAAGATTCTTACAGAGAGCAGAGTATAGTGACTGGGGTGCAGAAGGAGTTTTACAGAGTGCAGAGTTTGAAGATTGGGTTTCAGAAGAACTGTTACAGAAAGCAGAGGTTGGAGACTGGGGTGTAGAAGGTCTTTTACAGGGAAAAGAGTTTGGAGACGTACGGGAACATGAATTTTTAAAGAGAGCAGAGTTTGGACACTGATGTGCAGAAGGACAGTTACAGAGAGCAGAGCTTGGAGACTGGGGTGCAGAAGGAGTGTTGCAGAGAGCAGAGTTTGGAGACTGTGGTGAAGAAGGATCGATGCAGAGAGCAGAGGTTGAAGACTGAGGTGCAGAAGGATCGCTACAGAGAGCAGAGGTTGGAGACTGAAGTGCAGAAGGATCGCTACAGAGAGCAGAGGTTGGAGACTGAGGTGCAGTAGGACAGTTGCAGAGATCACTGTTTGGAGACTGGGGTGAAGAAGGACTGTAGCAGAGAGCAGAGGTTGAAGACTGGGGTGTAGAAGGACTGTTGCAGAGAAAAGAAGTTGGAGACTGGGGTGCAGAAGGACTGTTGCAGAGAGCAGAGGTTGGAGACTGAGGTGAAGAAGGACTGTTACAGAGAGCAGAGGTTGAAGACTTGGGTGCAGAATAACTGATATCGAAAGTAGAGTTTGGAGTCTCGGGTGCAGAAGAACCATTTCAGACAGCAGAGGTTGGAGACTGCAGTACAGAAGGACTGTTACAAACAGCAGAGTTTGGAGCCTGGGGTGTACAAAGACTTTTGCTTAAAACAGAGGTTGGAGACTGGGGTGCAGAAGGACTGTTGCAGAGAGCAGAATTTGGAGACTGAGGTGCAGAAGGAACGTTGCAGAGAGCAGAGTTATCAGACTGAGGTGCAGAAGGACTGTTACAGAGAGCAGATGTGAAAGACTGGGGTGTACAAGGACTGTTGCAGAGTGTAGCAGTTGGAAAATGGCGTCCAGAAAGACTGTTGCTGAGAGCAGAGGTTGGAAACTGGGGTGGAGAAGAACTGTTGCAGAGAGTAGAGGTTAGAGACTGAGGTGCAGAAGTACTGTTACAGAGAGAAGACATTGGAGACTGGGGTGAAGAAGAACTGATACAGAAAGCAGACGTTGGTGACCTGGGTGCAGAAGGACTGTTGCTGAGAGCAGAGGTTGGAGACTGAGGTGGAAAAGGACTGTTGCAGAGAGCAAATGTTGGAGACTGGGGTGCAGAAGGACTGTTGCAGAGAGCAGAGATTGCAGACTGGGGTGAAGGACGACTATTTCAGAGAGCAGAGGTTGCAGACTGAGTTATAGAAGGACTGTTACAGAGAGCAGAGTTTGGAGAATGTGGGGCAGAAGGACTGATACAGAAAGCAGAGGTTGGAGACTGGGCTTCAGAATGACCCTTACAGAGAACAGAGGTTGGAGACTGCGGTACAGAAGGACTGTTACAGAAAGCAGAGGTTGGAGACTGGGGTGAAGAATAAGTGTTGTAGAGAACAGAGGTTGGAGACTTGGGTGCAGAAGGACCATTGCAGAAAGCAGAGGTTGGAGATTGGGTCGCAGAAGTACTTTTGCAGAGAGAAGAGGTTGGTGTCTGAGGTTCAGAAGGACTGTTACAGAGAGCACAGTTTCGAGACTGTGGTGCAGAAGGACTGATACAGAAAGGAGAGTTTGGAGACTGGGGTGCAGAATTACCATTACAGAGAGCAGAGGTTGGAGAATGCAGTACAGAAGTACTGTTACAGAGAGCAGAGGTTGGAGACTGCGGTGGAAAAGGACTGTTACAGAGAGCATATTTTAGAGACTGGGGTGAGGAAGGACTGTTGCAGAGAGAAGAGGTTGAAGACTGGGTTGCAGAAGGAGTGCTGCAGAGAGCAGAGGTTGCAGAGTGAGGTGCAGAAAGACTGTTACAGAGAGAAGAGTTTGGAGACTGTGTTGAAGAAAGACTGATACAGAAAGCAGAGGTTGGAGACTGGGGTTCAGAAGGAATCTTACAGAGAACAGAGGTTGAAGACTACGGTAAAAAAGAACTTTTGTAGAAACAGGTCGGAGACAGGGGTGCAGAAGGAATGTTACAGAGAGCAGCGTTTGGAAACTGGGGTGCAGAAGGATCTTAAAGAGAGGAAAGTTTGGAGACTGGAGTGCAGAAGGAATTTTGCAAAGAGCAGACGTTGGAGACTGGGGTGCTAAAGGATCATTGTAGAGAGTAGATTATGGAGACTGGTGTATACAAGGACTGTTCTAGAGAGCAGAGGTTGAAGACTGTGGTGCAGAAGGACTCTTAAAGGGAGCAGTTGTTGAAGACTGATGTGCAGAAAAACTGTTACAGAGAGCAGTGTTTGGAGACTGGGGTACAGGACTGACACTGAGAGCAGAGGTTTGAGAAAGGGGTGCAGAAGGACTGTTAAAGAGAGCAGAGTTTAGAGACTTGAATGCAGAAGGCCTGTTACAGAGAGGAGAGGTTGTAGAGTGGGGTGCAGAAGGCCTCTTACAGAGAACAGAGTTTGGGGACTGATGTGCAGAAGGACTGTTACAGAAAGCAGAGGTTGGAGACTGGGGTGCAGAAAGACTGTTGCAGAGTGCAGTGTTTGGAGACTGGGGTGCAGAAGGACTGTTGCAGAATGCAGAGGTTTGAGACTGTGGTGCGGAAAAAATGTTGCAGAGAACGGAGTTTGGAGACTTAGGTGCAGAAGGATCATTGCTGAGAGCAGCGGTTGGAGACTGATGTGAAGAAGGATTGTTACAGAGAGAAGAGGTTGGAGACTGAGGTGCTGAAGAACTGTTACTGAGAGCAGAGGTTGGAGACTGGGGTGCAGATAGATCTTACAGAGAGCATAGATTGGAAACTGGGGTTCAGAAGGACTGTTATATAAAGCAGAGATTTGAGACTTGGGTGCAAAAGGACTGTTGTAGAGAGAAGAGGTTGAAGCTGAGGTGCAGAAAAACTGTTGCAGAGAAAAGAGGTTGGAGATGAGGTTCAGAAGGACTATTACAGAGAGCAGAGTTTGGAGACTGGGGTGCAGAAGGACTGATATAGAAAACAGAGTTTGGAGACTGTGGTGCAGAAGGACCGTTACAGAGAGCAGAAGTTGGAGACTGTGGTACAGAAGGACTTTTACAGAGAGCAGTGGTTGCACACTGGGGTGTAGAAGGACTATTGCACACAACAGAGTATGGAGACTGAGGTGTAGATAGACCGTTGCAGAGAGCAGAGGTTGGAGACTGATGAGCAAAAGCATTGTTACAGAGAGCAGAGTTTGGAGACTGGGCTACAGAAGGACTGTTTCAGAGAGCAGAGGTTGGAAACTGGGTGCAGAAGGATCTTCAAGAGAGCAGAGGTTGGAGACTAGGGTGCAGAAGAACTGTTGCAGAGTTCAGATGTTGGAGACTGGGGTGTAGAAGGATCGTTGCAGAGAGAAAAGGTTGGATACTGGGGTGCTGAAGGCCTGTTACATAGATCTGAGTTTGTAGACTGGGGTGCAGGAGCCCTTTACAGAGAGCAGAGTTTGGAGACTGGGGAGCAGGTGGACTGTTTCAGAGTGCAGAGTTGGATACTGGGTTGCAGAAGGATCTTATATAGAGCAGAGTTTGGAGACTGAGGTGCAGTAGGACTGTTACAGAGAGCAGAGGTTGGAGACTGGGGTTCAGAAGGATACTTGCAGAGAGCAGAGTATTCAAACAGAGGTGCAGAAGAACTTTTGAGAGTGCAGACGTTAAGAACTGTGTTGCAAAAGGACGGTTGCAGTGAGGAGATGTTGGAGGCTGGAGTGCAGAAGGACTCTTACAGAGAGCAGAGATTGGAGACTGAGGTGCGGAAGGACAGTTACAGACAGTAGAGTTTAGAGACAGAGGTGTAGAAGGACTGTTGCATCAAGCAGATGTTGGAGACTGACGTGTAAAAGGACTGTTGCAGAGAGAAGAGGTTGGGGACTGGGATGAAGAAGGACTGTTGCAGAGAGCAGAGTTTGGAGACTGATGTGCAGAAGGACTGTTTCAGAAAGTAGAGTTATGAGACTGGGGTGAGGAAGGACTGATACAGAAAGAAGACTTTGGAAACTGGGGTGCATAAGGACCGTTACAGAGAGCAGAGGTTGGAGACTGCAGTACATAAGGACTGTTACAGAGAATAGAGATTGGAGACTAGTGTACAGAAGGACTGTGGCAGAGAGCAGATGGTGGACACTTTGGTGCAGAAGGACTGTTGCAGAGAGCAGAGGTTGGAGAATGGGGTGCAGAACGACTGTTGCAGATAACAGAGGTTGGAGACTTGGGTTCAGATGGACTGTCGCAGAGAACAGAGTTTGGAGACTGGGGTGCAGAAGGACCGTTGAAAAGAGCAGAGGTGGAAGACTGGGGTGGAGAAGGAATGTTACCGAGAGCAGAGTTGGAAACTGAGGTGCAGAAGGATCTTACAGAGAGCAGAGTTTGGATACTGTGGTGCAGGAGGAGTGTTGCAGAGAGAAGACGTTTGAGACTGGGGTGCAGAAGAATCATTGCAGAGAGAACAGATTGAAGACTGGGGTGCAGAAGGACGGTTACAAAATGCAGAGTTTGAAGACTGTGGTACAGAAAGACTGTTACAGAGAGCAGAGGATGGAGACTGGGGTGCAGATGGATCATTGGAGAGGGCAGAGGTTAGAGACTGGGGTGCAGAAAAACTGATCCAGAAATCA
Source organism: Ictidomys tridecemlineatus (assembly GCF_052094955.1). Classification (NCBI taxonomy): domain Eukaryota; kingdom Metazoa; phylum Chordata; class Mammalia; order Rodentia; family Sciuridae; genus Ictidomys; species Ictidomys tridecemlineatus. The sequence continues at coordinate 26,962 of NW_027523876.1, read as the reverse complement.
GAGTTTGGAGACTGGGTTTTACAAGGATCTTACCGAGTGCAGAGTTTGGAGATTGAGGTGCAGCAGGACTGTTAGAGAGCACAGAGTTTGGAGAGTGAGGTACAGAAGGATCGTTGCAGAGAGTAGAGGTGGAGACTGTGTTGCAGAAGGATCGTTACAGAGAGCAGAGGTTGGAGACTGGGGTGCAGAAGGTCTGTTAAAGAGAGCACAGGTTGGAGACTGGGGTGCAGAAAAAATTTTGCAGAGAGCATAGGTTGGAGACTGTGGTGCAGAAGGAGTGTTGCAGAGAAAAGAGGTCGGAGACTGTGGTGCAGAAGGACTGATATAGAAAGCAGAGTTTGGAGACTTGGGTGGAGAAGGACCCTTACAGAGAGCAGAGTTTGGAGACTGGGGTGCAGGAGGACTGTTAAAGAGAGCAGAGTTTGGAGACGGGGTGGAGAAAAATCGTTACAGAGAGGAGAGGTTGGGGATGGGGTGAAGAAGGCCTGTTACAGAAAAGAGAGGTTGGAGACTGAGGTGCAGAAGGACTGCTACAGAGAGCAGAGTTTAGAGACTGAGTTGGAGAAGGACTGTTACAGAGAGAATATGTTGGAGACTGGGGAGCAGAAGGACTGTTTCAGAGAGCGGAGGTTGGAGACTGAGTTGAAGAAGGACTGTTGCAGAAAACAGATGTTTGAGACTGGGGTGCATAATGACCGTTGCAGAGAGCAGAGGTTGGCCACTGAGGTGCAGAAGGACTGTTGCAGAGACTATAGGTTGGAGACTGAGGTGCATAAGTCGTGTTACAGAGAGCAGAGTTTGGAGACTCGGGTGCAGAAGGATAGTTACAGAGAGCAGTGGTTAAATACAGGGTTGCAGAAGGATCGTACAGAGAATAGAATTTGGAGATAGAGGTGCAGTTGGACTGTTACAGAAAGAAGAGGTTGAAAATTGGGGTGCAGAAGGATTGTTACAAAGACCAGAGTTTGAAAATGGCGGTATAGAAAAACTGTTACAGAGAGCCGAGGTTGGAGACTGGGGTGCAGAAGGAATGTTACAGAGAGCACAGGTTAGAGACTGAGGTGCAGAAGGATAGATATGAAGAGCACAGTTTTGAGACTGGGGTTCAGAAGGACTGATATAGAAAGCAGAGTTTGGAGACTGGGTGAAGAAGACACGTTACGGAGAGCAGAAGCTGGAGACTGCGTTACAGAAAGACTGTTACACAGAGCTAATGTTGGAAACTGGGGAGTAGAAGTACTGTTGCAGAGGACAGACGTTGGAGACTGGGGTGCCGCAGGACACTTGCTGAAAGCAGAGGATGAAGACTGGAGTGGAGAAAAAATGTTACAGAGAGCAGAGTTTGGAAACTGGTGTGCAGAAGGATCTTACAGATAGCAGAGTTTTGGGACTGTTGTGCAGAAGGACTGTTGTAGAGAGCAGAGTTTGGACACTGGGGTGCAGAAGGACTGTTGCAGAGAGCAGATGTTTTAGACTGGGGTGCAGAAGGACTGATACACAATGCAGAGGTTGGAGACTGAGGTGCAGAAAAACTGTTACAGAGAGCAGATTTTGGAGACTGGGTTGCTGAAGGACTGTTTCAGAGAGCAGAGGTTGGAGACTGGAGTTCAGATGGATCTTACAGACAGCAGAGATTGGAGACTGGGGTGCAAATGGACTGTTGCAGAGAGTAGATGTAGGAGACTTGGGTGGAGAAGAATTGTTGCAGAGAGAAGAGTTTGGAGACTGGGGTGCAGAAGGCCTATCACAGAGAGCAGAGTTTGGAGACTGGGTTCCAGAAGACCTGTTACAGAGAGCAGAGGTTGGAGACTGTTGTGCAGAAGGACATTACAGAGTGCAGAGTTTAAAGATTGGGTTGCAGAAGGATCAAACAGAGAGCACAGTTGGGAGACTGAGGTGCAGAAGAACTGTTACAGAGAGCAGAGGTAGGAGACTTGGGTGCAGAAGGGTCGTTGCAGAGAGCAGAGGTAGGAGACTTGGGCGCAGAAGGGTCGTTGCAGAGAGCAGAGTTTTCAGACCGAGGTGCAGAATGACTGTTACAGAGAGCAGATGTTGAAGACTGGGGTTTAGAAGGTCTGTTGCAAAGAGCAGATGTTATTAACTAGGTAGCAGAACGACTGTTACAGAGAGCACAGTTTGAATACAGGGGTGCAGAAGAATCTTACAGAGAGCAGAAGCTGGAGACTGAGGTGCAGAAGTACTGTTTCAGAGAGCAGAGGTTGGAGACTGGTGTGAAGAAGGATCAGTGCGGAGAGCAGTGTTTGGAGACCGGTGTGCAGAAGGATTGTTACAGAGAGCAGAGTTTGTAGACTAGGTTGGAGAAGGTTCCTACAGAGAGAAGAGGTTGGAGAATGAGGTGCAGAAGAACTGTTACAGAGAGTAGAGTTTTGAGACTGAGGTGAAGAAGGATTGTTACAGAGAGCAGATGTTGGAGACTGGGTTGCAGAAGGAGTGTTGCAGAGAGCAGAGGTTGGAGACTGGGGTGAAGAAGGACTGTTGCAGAGAGTAGACTTTGGAGACTGTGGTGCAGAAGGACTGTTACAGAGAGCAGAGGTTGGAGACAGGGTTGCAGAAGGATCTTACAGAGAACAGAATTTGGAGACTGAGGTAGAGAAGGACTCTTGCAGAGATCAGAAGTTGGAGACTGGGGTGCAGTAGGATCATTGCAAAGAGCAGAGGTTGGAGACTGGCATGCAGAAGGCCCACTATAGACAGCAGAGTTTTGAGACTGGCGTGCAGAAGGCCTGTTACAGAGAGGAGAGGTTGGAGACTGGGGTGCAGAAGGACTTTTACCAAGAGTACAGTTTGGAGACTGGTTTGCTGAAGGAACTTACAGAGAGCAGAGGTTAGAGACTGAGGTGCACATGGACTGTTACAGAGAGCAGTGGTTGGAGACTGGGGTGCAGAAGAATCTGGAGAGCAAAGATTTCAGACTGCGGTGCAGAAGTACTGTTACAGAGAGCAGAGGTTGGAGACTGAGGTGTAGAAAAACTGTTAAAGAGAGCAGAGTTTAGACATTGAGGAGCAAAAGGACTGTTACAGAAAGCAGAGGTTGGAAATTGGGGTGCAGAAGGACCATTACAGAGAGCAGAGATTGGAGACTGCGGTGTAAAAGGACTGTTACAGAGAGCAGAGTTTGGAGACTGGAGTGCAGAAGGAGTGTTACAGAAAGCACAGGTTAAAGACTGAGGTTGAGAAGAATAGATTCAGAGAGCAGAGTTTGGAGACTGGGGTTCAGAAGGACTGATTAAAAAAGCAGAGTTTGGAGACTGGGTTGTAGCAGGACCGTTACAGAGAACAGAGTTTGGAGACAGCGGTACATAAGGAGTGTTACAGAGAGCCGATGTTGGAGACTGGGTAGAAGAAAAAGTGTTACAGAGGACAGACGTTGGAGACTGGGGTGCCGAAGGACCCTTGCAGAAAGTAGAGGTTGGAGATTGCAGTGAGAAAGAATGTTAGAGAGTGCAGATTTGGAAACTGGAGACCAGAATAATCTTACAGAGAGCAGATTTGGAGACTGTGGTTCAGAAGTACTGTTGTAGAAAACAGACGTTGAAGACTGGGGTCCAGAATGATCCTTGTAGAGTGCAGAGTTTGGAGACTGGGGTGTAGAAGGACTGTTGCAGAGAGCAGATGTTGGAGACTGGGGTGCAGAAGGACTGTTGCAGAGAGAAGAGGTTGGAGACTGGAGTGCAGAAGTACTGTTGTAGAAAGCAGAGGTTGGAGACTGGGGAGCAGAAGGACTGTTGCCGAAAGCAGAGGTTGGAGACTGAGGTGCAGAAGGACTCTTAGAGAGAGCAGATGTTGTAGAATGGGGTGCAAAAGGACTGATGCAGAAAGCAGAGATTAGATTATGGGGTGCAGAAAGACCGTTACAGAGAGCAGAGTTTAGAGACTGCAGTACAGAAGGACTGTTGCAGAGAGCAGAGTTTGGAGACTGGTGTGCAGAAGGACTGTTGCAGAGAGTAGATGTTGGAGACTGATGTGCAGAAGTCCTTTTACATAGAGCAGAAGTTGGAGACTGGGGTGCAGAAGGATCGTTGCAAGGAGCAGAGCTTGGAGACAGGGGTGCAGAAGGATTTTACAGAGAGAAGAAGTTGGAGACTGAGGTGCAGAAGGAGTGTTGCAGAGATCAGAGGTTGGAGACTGGCGTGCAGTAGGATCATTGCAGAGAGCAGAGGTTGGAGACTGTTGTGCAGAATGATCGTTGCAGAGAGCAGAGGTTGGAGACTGGGGTGCAGAAGGCCTGCTACAGAGAGCAGAGTTTGAAGACTGGCGTGGAGAATGCCTGTTACAGATAGGAGAGGTTGGAGACTGGGGTGCAGAAGGACTGTTATAGAGAGCAGAGTTTAGAGACCGGGTTGCTGAAAGATCTTACAGTGAGCAGAGGTTGGAGACTGAGGTGCAGCTGGACTGTTCCAGGGAGTAGTGGTTGAAGACTAAGTTGCTGAAGGATCTAACAGAGAGCAGAAGTTGGAGACTGAAATGTAGAAAAACTGTTACAGATCGCAGAGTTTGTAGACTGTGGTGCAGAAAGACTGTTACTATAAGCAGAGGTTGGAAATTGGGGTGCAGAAGGATCGTTACAGAGACCAGGATTTGGAGACTGTGGTATAGAAAAACTGTTACAAAGAGCAGAGTTTGGAGACTGGGGTGCAGAAGAAATGTTACAGAAACGACAGGTTTGAGACTGAGGTGTAGTATATATACAGAGAACAGAGGTTTGAGACTGGGCTTCAGAAAGACTGATACAGAAAGCAGAGTTTGGAGACTGGGTTGCAGAAGGACCTTTACGGAGAGCAGAGGGTGGAGACTGCATTTCAGAAGGACTGTTTTAAAGAGCATATGTTGGAGACTGGGGAGCAGAAGGACTGTTGCAGATGACAGAGTTTGGAGCCTGTGGAGCCACAGGACACTTGCAGAAAGCAGAGGTTAAAGACTGGGTTGGAGAAGGAATTTTACAGAGTATAGAGTTTGAAAACTGGAGTGCAGAAGATTCTTACACAGAGCAGAGTTTGGAGACTGTGGTGCAGAAGGACTGTTGCAGAGAGCAGAGGTTTGAGACTGGGGTGCAGAAGGATAGATACAGAGCGCAGAGTTTGGAGACTGGGGTTCAGAAGGACTGATATAAAAAGTGGAGGTTAAAGACTGGGCTTCAGAAGGACCGTTACAGAGAGCAGAGGTTGGAGACTTCGGTACAGAAGGACTGTTACAGAGAGCAGATGTTGGAGACTGGGGAGCAGAAGAACTGTTACAGAAGACAGAGGTTGGAGACTGGGGTGCCGCAGGACCTTCGAAAAAAGCAGAGGTTACAGACTGCTGTGGAGAAGGAATGTTAGAGACAGCAGATTTTGGAAACTTGCGTGCAGAAAGATCTTACAGAGAGCAGAGGTTGGAAACTGTATTGCAGAAGGACTGTTGCAGAGAGCACACGTTGGAGCCTGGGTTCCAGAAGGATCGTTGCACAGAGCAGAAGTTGGAGACTGGAGTTAGAAGGACTGTTGATGAGAACAGATGTTGGAGAATGGGGTGCAAAAGACTGTTGCAGAGAGCAGAGTTTGGAGAATGGTGTGCAGAAGGGCTGTTGCAGAGAGCAGAGGTTGAAGACTGAGGTGCAGAAGGACTGTTACGAAGAGCAGAGCTTGTAGACTGGGGTGCAGAAGGACGGTTTCAGAGAGCAGAGGTTGGAAACGGGTGCAGAAGAAAGGTTACAGAGAGCAGAGTTTGGAAACTGGGGTGCAGAAGGACTGTTGCAGAGAGCAGAGGTAGTCGACTGTGATTCAAAAGGACTGTTGCAGAGCGCAGAGGTTTGAGACTGGTGTGGAGAAGAATTGTGGTAAAGAGAAGAATTTGGACTTAGGTGAGATGGTCTGTTACAGAGAGCACTGCTTGGAGACTGGGTTGATGAAGGATCTTACAGAGAGCAGAGGTTGGAGACTGAGGTGCAGGGGGACTGTTACCGAGAGCAGTGGTTGGAGACTGGGGTGCAGAAGGATCCTGCAGAGAGCAGAATTTTCAGACTGAGGTGCAGAAAAACTGTTGCGGAAATCAGAGGTTTGAGACTGGGGTGCAGTAGGATCATTGCAGAGAGCAGAGGTTGGAGACTGGGGTGCAGAAGGCCCGTTACGAAGAGCAGAGGTTGGAGACTGCAGTACAGAAAGACTGTTACACAGAATGGAGGTTGGAGACTGTTGTGCAGAAGGACGGTTACAGAGTGCAGAGTTTAAAGACTGGGTTGCAGAAGGATCTTACAGAGAGCAGAATTGGGAGACTGAGGTGCAGAAGGATGTTACAGACAGCAGAGGTAGGAGATGGGGTGCAGAAGGTTCATTGCAGACAGCAGAGTTTTTAGACTAAGGTGCAGAAGGACTGTTGCAGAGAGCAGATTTTTGAGACTGGGGTGCAGAAGGCCTGCTACAGAGAAGAGAGCTTGGATACTCGGGTGCAGAAGGACTGTTATAGAGAGCAGAGTTTAGAGACTGGGTTGCTGAAGGATCTTACAGAGGGGAGAGGTTGGAGACTAAGGTGCAGTTGGACTGTTACAGAGAGCAGTGGTTGGAGACTGGGGTGCAGAGGATGGTGCAGAGAGCAGAGGATTCAGACTGAGGTTCAGAAGGACGGTTACAGAGAGCAGAGGTTGGAGACTGAGTTGTAGAAGGACTGTTACAGAGATCAGAGTTTGAAGACTCAGGTGCAGAAGGATTGTTACAGGTAGCAGAGTTTGGAATTTGAGGTGCAGAAGGACCGTTAAATAGAGCAGAGTTTGGAGACTGCGGTATAGGACTTTTACCGAGAGCAGAGGTTGGAGACTGGGATGCAGAAGGACTCTTAGAGGGAGAAGAAGTTGGAGACTGGGGTGCAGATGGACTGATAAAGAAAGCAGAGATTGGAGTCTAGGGTGCAGAAAGACCGTTACAGAGAGCAGATTTTGGAGACTGTAGTACAGAAGGACTATTGCAGAGAGCAAAGTTTGGAGACTGGTGTGCAGAAGGACTCTTACATAGAGCACAGGTTGGAGACTGAGGTGCAGCAGGATAGATACAGAGAACAGAGTATAGAGACGAGGTTAAAATTGACTGAAAAAGAAAAAAGAGGTTGGACACTGGGGTATAGAAGGACTGTTACACAGAGCAGATCTCGGAGACTGGGGAGCTTAATGACTGTTGCAGAGGACAGAGGTTGGAGACTGCGGTGGAGATGGAATGTTACAGAGAGCAGAATTTGGAAACTGGAGTGCAGAAGGATCTTAAAAAGAGCAGAGGTTGGAGACTGTGGTGCAGAAGGACTGTTGCAGAGAGCAGACATTGGATACTGGGGTTCAGAAGGATCGTTGCAGAGAGCAGAGTTTGGAGACTAGGGTGCAGAAGGACTGTTTCAGAGAGCAGATGTTGGAAACTGGGGTGGAAAAGGACAGTTGCAGAGAGCAGCGTTTGGAGACTGGGGTGCAGAAGGACTGTAACAGAGAGTAGAGGTTGGAGATTGGGGTTCACATGGATCTTACAGAGAGCAGAGTTTGGAGACTGGGGTGCAAAAACACTGTTGCAGAGAGCAGATGTTGGAGACTTGGGTGGAGAAGAATCGTTTCAGAGAGAAGAGGTTGGCGACTGGGTTGAAGAAGGCCTTTTACAGAGAGCAAAGTTTGGAGATTGGGTTGCTGAAGTCCTGTTACAGAGAGCAGAGGTTGGAGACTGTTGTGCAGAAAGACTGTTACAGAATGCAGAGTTTGCTGAGAAAAAACTTTTTAGTTTGAGTAAGTCCCATTTGTTGATTCTAGTTGTTAACTCTTGCGCTATGGGTGTCCTATTGAGGAATTTGGGGCCCGATCCCACAGTATGTAGATCATAACCAACTTTTTCTTCTATCAGATGTAGAGTCTCTGATTTAATATCAAGCTCCTTGATCCATTTTGAGTTAACTTTTGTGCATGGCGAGAGATAGGGATTCAGATTCATTTTGATGCAAATGGATTTCCAGTTTTCCCAGCACCATTTGTTGAAGATGCTATCCTTCCTCCATTGCATGCTTTTAGCCCCTTTATCAAATATAAGATAGTTGTAGTTTTGTGGATTGGTTTCTGTGTCCTCTATTCTGTACCATTGGTCCACCCGCCTGTTTTGGTACCAGTACCATGCTGTTTTTGTTACTATTGCTCTGTAGTATAGTTTGAAGTCTGGTATCGCTATACCACCTGATTCACACTTCCTGCTTAGCATTGTTTTTGCTATTCTGGGTCTTTTATTATTCCATATGAATTTCATGATTCTTTTATCTATTTCTACAAGAAATTCCATTGGGATTTTGATTGGCATTGCATTGAACTTATAGAGAACTTTTGGTAATATCGCCATTTTGATGATGTTAGTTCTACCTATCCATGAGCAGGGTATATTTTTCCATCTTCTAAGGTCTTCTTCTATATCTTTCTTTAGGGTTCTATAATTTTCATTATATAAATCTTTCACCTCTTTTGCCCTAATAACCAGAATATACAGAGAACTCAAAAAATTAGACAATAAGATAACAAATAACCCAATCAATAAATGGGCCAAGGACCTGAACAGACAGTTCTCAGAGGAGGACATACAATCAATCAATAAGTACATGAAAAAATGCTCACCATCGCTAGCAGTTAGAGAAATGCAAATCAAAACTACCCTAAGATACCACCTCACTCCAGTAAGATTGGCAGCCATTAGGAAGTCAAACAACAATAAGTGCTGGAGAGGATGCGGGGAAAAGGGCACTCTTGTTCATTTCTGGTGGGACTGCAAATTGGTGCAGCCAATTTGGAAAGCAGTATGGAGATTTCTTGGAAAGCTGGGAATGGAACCACCATTCGACCCAGCTATTCCCCTTCTGGGTCTATTCCCTAAAGACCTAATAAGAGCATGTTACAGAGACACTGCTACATCGATGTTCATAGCAGCACAATTCACTATAGCAAGATTATGGAATCAGCCTAGATGCCCTTCAATAGATGAATGGATAAAAAAAATGTGGCATTTATACACAATGGAGTATTACTCTGCATTAAGGAACGAAAAAATCATAGAATTTGGAGGGAAATGGATGGCATTAGAGCAGATTATGCTAAGTGAAGCTAGTCAATCGTTAAAAAACAAATACCAAATGACCCCTTTGATATAAGGGGAGTTAATAAAGACAGGGTAAGGACGAAGAGCTTGAGAAGAAGATTTACATTAAACAGGGATGAGAAAAGGGAAGGGGAGGGGAGGGGAGGGGAGGGGAGGGGAGGGGGGATAGTAGAGAATAGGACAGACAGCAGAATACATCAGACACTAGAAAGGCAATATGTCAATCAATGGAAGGGTAACTGATGTGATACAGCAATTTGTATACGGGGTAAAGTTGGGAGTTCATAACCCACTTGAATCAAACTGTGAAAGATGATGTATTAAGAACTGTGTAATGTTTTGAACGACCAACAATAAAGTAAAAAAAAAAAAAAAGAAAAAAAAAAAAAGAATGCAGAGTTTGAAGACTGTGTTGCAGAAGGATTATAAAGAGAGCCGAGTTGGGAGACTGAGGTGAAGAAGGACTGTCATAGAGAGCAGAAATAAAAGACTACGGTGCAGAAGGGTCGTTGCAGAGAGCAGAGTTTTCAGATTGAGGTGCAGAAGAACTGTTGCAGAGAGTAGATGTTGGAGACTGGGGTGCAGAAGGTCTGTCAGAGAGCAGATGTTGGTAACTAGGGTGCAGAAGGACTGTTATAGAGAGCAGAGGTTGGAGTCTGGGGTGCAGAAGGACTGTTGCAGAGAGCAGAGGTTGGAGACTGAGGTACTGAATTCCTGTTACAGAGAGCACAGGTTGGAGACTCGTGTACAGATGGACTTTTACAGAGAGCAGAATTTGTGTACGGGGGTATAGAACGATCTTACAGAGAGCAGAATTTGGAGACTGAGGTGCAGAGCACTGTTGCAGAGATCAGAGTTTGGAGACTGGGGTGCAGTAGGATCATTGTAGAGAGCACAGGTTGGAGACTGGGGTGCAGTAGGATCATTGTAGAGATCACAGGTTGGAGACTGGGGTGCAGAAGAATCATGCAGAGTGCAAGGTGTCAGACTCAGGTGCTGAAGGACTGTTACAGAGAGCAGAGGTTGAAGACTGAGGTGTAGAACGACTGTTACAGAGAGCAGAGTTTGGAGACTGAGGTTCAGAAGGACTGTTACAGAAAGCAGAGGTTGGAAATTGGAGTGCAGAAGGACTGTTACACAGACCAGAGTTTGGAGAATGCGGTATAGAAAAAGTGTTACAGAGAGAAGAGGTTGGAGAATGGGATGCAGTTTTTCTGTTACTGAGAGAAGTGGTTAAAGATTGGGGTGCAGAAGGATCGTGTAGGGATTAGAGGTGTCAGACTGAGGTTCCGAAGAACTGTTACAGAGAGCAGAGTTTCGGGACTGAGGTGTAGAAGAACTGTTAGAGAGAGCAGAGTTTGGGCACTGAGGTGAAGAGGGACTGTTACAGAGACCAGAGTTTGGAGACTGCGGTATCGAAAAACTGTTACAGAGAGCAGAGGTTGCAGACTGGGGTGCAGAAGAAATGTTACAGAGAGCAGAGGTTGAAGACTGCTGTACAGAAGGACTGTTACAGGAGAAGATGTTGGAGACTGGGGAGCAGAAGGACTGTTGAAGAGGACAGAGCTTGGAAACTGGTGTGCCGCAGGACACTTGCAGAAAGCAGAGGTTGAAAACTGGGGTGGAGAAGGAATGTTACAGAGAGCAGAATTTTGAATCTGGAGTGCAGAAAGATCTTACAGAGAGCAGAGGTCTAAGACTGTGGTACTGAAGGACTGTTAAGGAGAGCAGAGGTTGGAGACTGCGGTGCAGAAGAACTGTTGCAGAGAGCAGAGTTTGGAGAATGGGGTGGAGAAGGACTGTTGCAGAGAGCAGAGGTTGTAGATTGGAGTGCAGAAAGACTGTTGCAGAGATCAGAGGTTGGAAACTGAGGTGCAGAAGTCCTGTTACAAAGAGCAGAGGTTGGAGACTGAGGTGCAGGAGGATTGTTACAGAGAACAGAATTTGGAGACTGGGGGGCAGAAGGACTGTTGCAGAGAGCAGAAGATGGAGACTGGGGTGCAGAAGCACTGTTTCAGAGAGCAGAGGTTTGAGACTGGGGTGCAGAAGGACTGTTGCCGAGAGCAGAGGTTGGAGACTGAGGTGCAGAACGACTCTTAGAGAGAGCAGAATTTTGAGACTGGGGTGCAGAAAAACTGATACAGAAAGCAGAGATTAGAGTCTGCGGTGCAGAAACACCGTTACAGAGAGCAGAAGTTGGAGACTGCAGTACAGAAAGACTGTTGCAGAGAGCAGTTTTTGGAGACTGGGGTGCAGAAGGACTGTTGCAGACAGCAGAGATCAAAGACTGAGGTGTAGTAGTTCTTTTACATCGAGAAGAGTTTGGAGACTGGGGTGCAGAAGGATCGTTGCAAGGAGCAGAACTTGGAGACAAAGGTGCAGAAGGATCTTACAGAGAGCAGAAGTTGGAGAATGAGGTGCAGAAGGACTTATGCAGAAATCAGAGGTTGGAGACTGGGGTGCAGTAGGATCATTGCAGAGAGCAGTGGATGGAGACTGGGTTGCAGAAATATCCTTGCAGAGAGCAGAGTTAGGAGACTGGCATGCAGAAGGCCTGTTATAGAGAGGACAGGTTGGAGACTGGGTGCAGAATAACTGTTACGAAGAGCAGAGTTTGAAGACTGGGTTGCTGTAGGATCTTACATAGAGCACAGATTGGAGACTGAGGTGCAGGTGAACTTTTACAGAGAGCAGTGTTTGGATACTGGGGTGCAGAAGGATCGTGCAGAGAGCAGAGGTTTCAGACTGAGGTGCATAAGGACTGTTACAGAGAGCAGAGGTTGAAGACTGAGGTGTAGAAGTTCTGTTACAGAGAGCAGAGTTTGGAGACTCAGATACAGAAGGACTGTTATAGGAAGCAGAGTTTGGAAATTGAGGTACAGAAGGACCGTTACAGAGAGCAGAGGATGGAGAATGAGGTGCAGAAGGACTCTTACATAGAAAACAGGTTTAAGACTGAGGTGCAGAAGAATAGATACCGAGAATAGAGGTTGGAGACTGGGGTTCAGACAGACTGATACAGAAAGCAGAGGTTGGAGACTGGGGTGTAGAAGGACCGTTACAAAGAGCAGAGATTGGAGACTGCAGTACAGTAGGACTGTTATGTAGAGCAGATCTCGAAATCTGGGGATCAAAAGGACTGTTGCAGAGAGCAGTTGTTGGTAACTAGGTTGCAGAAGGACTGTTGTAGAGAGCAGAGTTTGGAAACTGACGTGCGGAAGTCCTGTTACACAGAGCAGAGGTCGGAGACTTGGGTGCACAAGGACTCTTACAGAGAGCTGAGGTTGGATACACGGCTGCAGAAGCATCTTACAGAGGTCAGAATTTGGCGACTTAGGTGCAGAATGACTGTTGCAGAGAGTAGAGTTTAGATATTGAGGTGCAAAAGACCTTTTACAGAGAGCAGAGGTTGAAGACTGGGGTGCAGAAAAACTGTTACAGAGAGCAGAGTTTTTAGACAAGGTTGCACAAGGATCTTACAGAGAGCAGTTTTTGTAGGCCAAGGTGCAGCAGGACTTTTACAGAGAGCAGAGGTTTGAGACTAGGGTGCAGAAGGATCGTTGCAGAGAACAGATTTTTCAGACTGAGGTGCAGAAGGACTTTGCAGAGAGAACATGTTGGAGACTGGGGTTCAGAAGGACTGTTGCAGAGAGCAGAGGTTTGAGACAGGGGTGCAGAAGGATCATTGTATAGAGCAGAGGTTGGAGACTGGGGTATAGAAGGATTGTTAAAGAGAACAGACATTGGAGACTGGGGTGCAGAAGGCCTGTTACGGAGAACAGAGTTTGGAACAGGGGTACAGAAGTACTTTTACAGTGAGTAGAGTTCGGAGAATGAGGTGCAGAAGGACCGTTGCAGAGAGCAGAGTTTGGATACTGAGGTGCAGAAGGATTGTTATAGAGAGCGGAGGTTGGAGACTGGGTTGCAGAGGGACTGCTGCAGAGAGCAGAGGCTGGACATGGGGTGTAGAAGGACCATTACAGAGAGCAGATTTTGGAATCTGCACTACAGGAGGACTGTGACAGACAACAGAGTTTGGAGACTGGTGTGGAGATGGACTGTTTCAGAGTGCAGACCTTGGTTACTGGGGTGCAAAAGAACAGGAGCAGAGAGCAGAGGTTGGAGACTGGGGTGCAGAAGAACTGTCGCAGAGAGCAGAGGTTGGAGACTGAGGTGCAGAAGGAATGTTGCAGAAAGCAGAGGTTGGAAACTGTGGTGCAGAAGAATGATACAGAAAGGAGAGGTTGGGACTGTGGTATAGAAGGACTGTTACAGAGAGCAGAGGTTGGAGACCGGGGAGCAGAAAGACTATTACAGATAGCAGAGGGTGGAGACTGGGGAGCAGCAGGACTCTTACAGAGAGCAGAGGTTGGAGGCTGTGGTGCACAAGGATTTTGCCGAGAGCAGAGTTTTTAGACTAAGGTTCAGAAGGACTGTTGCAGAGAGCAGATGTTAGAGACTGGGTTGCCGAAGGACTTCTGCAGAGAACATAGGTTGGAGAATGGGGTGCAAAAATATCGTTGCAGAGAGCAGAAGTTTGAGACTGGGGTGCAGAATTATTGTTATAGAGAGCAGAGGTTTAAGACTGGGGTGCACAAGGACTGTTACAGATAGCAGAGTTTGGAGACTGGGGTGTAGAAGGACTGTTACAGAAAGCAGAGGTTTGAGACTTGGGTGCAGAAGGACCGTTACAGAGAGCAGATTTTTGAGACTGCACTACAGGAGGACTGTTAAAGAGAGCAGCGGTTGGAGACTGGTGTGGAGAAGGACTATTTCAGAGTGCAGACCTTGGAGACTGGGGAGCAGAAGGACTGTTACAGAGAGCAGAGGTTGGAGACTGGGGAGCACAAAGAATGTTACAGAGAGCAGATTTGGAAACTGGGGTGCAGAAGGATATTACAAAGAGCACAGGTTAGAGGTTGGGGTGCAGAAGCACTGTTACAAAGAGCCGATTTTGGAAACTGAGGTGCAGAAGGACTGTTACAGAAAGTAGATTTTGGAGACTGGGGTGCACAAAGATCGTTGCAGAGAGCAGAGTTTTCAGACTGAGCTTCAGAAGGTCTGTTGCAGAGAGCAGATGTTGGAGACTGGGGTGCAGAAGGACTTTGGCAGAGAGCAGAGGGTGGAGAATGGGGTGCAACAGAATCGTTGCAGAGAGCAGAGGTTGGAGACTGCGGTAAAGAACGAGTGTTACAGAGAGCAGAGGATGGAGACTTCTGTGGAGCAGAAGAAATATTACAGAGAGCAGAGTTGTGAAACTGGGGTGCAGAAGGATCTTACAGAGAGCAGAGGTTGGAGACTGAGGTGCAGAAAAACTATTACAGAAAGTAGAGTTCAAAGACTGGGGTGCACAAGGATCGTTGCAGAGAGCAGAGTTGTCAGACTGAGGTGCAGAAGAACTGTTGTAGGGAGCAGATTTTCGAGACTAGGGTGCAGAACGACTTTTGCAAGAGCAGAGTTTGGAGACTGGGGTGCAAAAAGATTGTTGTAGACAGCAAAGATTGGAGACTTGGGTGCAGAAAGATTGTTACAGAGAGCAGAGTTTGGAGACTGTGGTGAAAAAGGACTATTGCAGAGATCAGAGTTTGATAACTGAGGTGAAGAAGGATTATTACAGAGAAGAGAAAATTTTGAGACTGGGGTGCAGAAGGATTTTTACAGAGAACAGTGTTGGGAGACTGGGGTGCAGAAGGCCTGTTACAGAGAGCAGAGTATGGAGAAAGTGTTCAGAAGTACTTTTACTTGGAGTAGTTTTTGGAGACTAAGGTGCAGAAGGACCGTTGCAGAGAACAGAGGTTGGAGACTGAGGTGCAGAAGGATTGTGACATAGAACAGAGGTTGGAGAATGGGATGCAGAGGGACTGTTGTAGAGAGAAGAGGCTGGACACTGGGGTGTATAAGGACTGTTGCTGAGAGCACAGGTTTAGATTGGGTTGCAGAAGGACTGCTGCAGAGAGCAGAGGTTGGAGACTGGGTTACAGTAGGACTGTTACAGAGGAAGAGATTGGAGACTTGGTGCAGAAGGACTGTTGCAGAGAGCAGATGTTGGAGACTGAGATGCAGAAGGACTGTTGCAGAGAGCAGAGTTCATAAACTGAGGTTCAGAAAGACTGTTACAGAGAGCAGAGGTTGGAAATTGCGGTGCAGATGGACTGATACAGTAAGCAGAGTTTGGAGACTGGGGTGCAGAAGGACTGTTGCAGAGAGCAGAGTTTTTAGACTGAGGTGCAGAAGCTCTGTAACAGAGAGCAGAGGTTGGAGAATGGGGTGAAAAAGGCCTTCTACAGAGAGCAGAGGTTGGAGACTGGGGTGAAGAAGGACTCTTACAGAAATCAGGGTTTGGAGATAGGGTTGCAGAAAGATCTTACAGAGAGCAGAGGTTGGAGACTGATGTACAGCAGGACTGTCACAGAGAGCAGATGTTGGACACTGGGGTGCAGAAGGATCGTTGCAGAGAACAGAGTTTTCAGACTGAGGTGCAGAAGGACTGTTGCAGAGAGCAGAGTTTGGACACTGAGGTTTAGAAGGACTTTTACAGAGAATAGATTCTGGAGACTGGGGTGCAAAAGAACCATTAAAAAGAGGAGATTTTGGATACTGCACTACTGGAGGACTGTTACAGAGAGCAGAGGTTGGAGACTGGTGTGGAGAAGGACTGTTGCAGAGAGCAGAGTTTTGAGAAGGGGTGCTGAAGGACTGTTACAGAGGGCAGAGTTTGGAGATTGGATTTCAGAAGAATCTTTCAAAGAGCTAATGTTGAAGACTGAGGTGCATTAGGACTGTTACAGAGAGTACAGTTTAGAGACTGAGGTGCAGAATGACTGTTGCAGAGAGCAGAGGTTTGAGACTTGGGTGCAGAAGGACTGTTGCAGACAGCAGAGTTTGGAGACTGAGGTGCAGAAGGACTGTTACAGAGAGCAGAGGTTGGAGACTGGGGTGAAGAAGGACTGATATAGAAAGCAGAGGTTAGAGACTGGGGTGCAGAAGGACCGTTACAGAGAGCAGATTTTGGAGACTGCACTACAGGAGGACTGTTACAGAGAGCAGAGGCTGGAGACTGAAGTGGAGAAGGACTGTTACAGAGTGCTGAAGTTGGAGACTGGGGTGCAGAAGGTCTCATACAGAAAGCAGAAGGTGGAGACTGGGGTGCAGAAGGACTCTTACAGAGAGCAGAGGTTGGAGATTGCAGTACAGAAGGACTGTTTCAGAGTGAAGAGTTTTGAGACTGGGGTGCACAAGGATCATTGTAGAGAGCAGAGTTTTCAGACTGAGGTGCAGAAGGACTGTTGCAGAGAGCAGATGTTGGAGACTCGGGTGCAGAAGGACTTTTTCAGAGAGAAGATTTTGGAGACTTGGGTGCAAAAGAATTGTGGCAGGGAGAAGAGTTTGGATACTGTGGTGCTGAAGGAATCTTGCAGACAACAGAGGTTTGAGAATGTGGTGCAGAAGGACCATTGCAGAGAGCAGAGGTTGGAGACTGCGGTACAGAAGGACTGTTACAGAGAGCAGGGGTTGGAGACTGGGGATCAGAAGGACTGTTACAGAGAGCAGAGTTTAGAGACTGCGTACCAGAAGGAATGTTACAGAGAGCAGAGTTTGGAAACCTGGGTGCGGAAGGATCTTACAGAGAGCAGAGGTTGGAGACGGGGGTGCAGAAAGACTTTTACGGATAGCAGAGGTTGGCGAATGACGTGCACAAAGACTGTTATAGAAAGCAGAATTTGGAGAATGGGGTGTACAAGGATCGTTGCAGAAAACAGAGTTTTCACACTGAGGTGCAGAAGGACTGTTGCAGAGTACAGATGTTGTAGACTGGGTGCAGAAGGACTGTTGCAGAGAGCAGAGGTTGGAGACTGGGGTTTAGAAGGACTGTTGCAGAGAGCAGAAGTCTGAGACTGGGGTGCAGAAGGCCTGTTACAGAGAGCAGAGTTTGGAGACTGGGGTGCAGAAGGACTGTTACAGAGAGCAGCGTTTGGAGAATGGGTTACAGAAGGATCTTAAAGAGAGAAGAGTTGGAGACTGAGGTGCAAAAGGACTGTTACAGAGAGCAGCGTTTGGAGAATGGGTTACAGAAGGATCTTAAAGAGAGCAGAGTTGGAGACTGAGGTGCAAAAGGACTTTTACAGAGAGCAGAGGTTGGATACTTGGGTGCAGGAGGACTGTAACAAATAGCAGAGGTTGGAGAAAGGGATGCAAAAGGATCTTTAAGGGAGCAGAGTCTGGAGACTGGGGTGCAGAAGGACTGTTGCAGAGATCAGAGGTTGGAGACTGAGTTGCAGAAGGATCGTTGCAGAGAGAAGAGGTTGGAGCGGGTTGCAGAATGACTATTACAGAGAGCAGAGGTTCGAGATTGGGGTGCAGAAGAACTGTTACAGAGAGCAAATGATGGAGACTGGGGTGCAGAAAGCCTGTTTCAGAGAGCATCGGTTGAAGACTGAGGTGCAGAAGGACTGTTAAAGAGAGCAGAGATTGGAGACTGAGATGCAGAAGGATTGGTAAAGAGAGGAGACGTTGGAGACAGAGGTGTAGAAGGACTGTTACAGAGAGCAGAGGTTGGAAACTGGGGTGAAGAAGGATCGTTGCAGAGAGCAGAGGTTGCAAACTGAAGTTCAGAAAGATCATTGCAGAGAGCAGAGGTTGGAGACTGAGGTGCAGAAGGATCGTTAAAGAGAGCAGAGGTTGGAGACTGAGGTAAGAAAGACAGTTACAGAGAGCACAGTTTGGCTAGTGGTGTGCAGAGGAAATATTGCAGTGAGCAGAGACTGGAGACTCTGGTACAGAAATACTGTTACAAAGAGCAGAGGCTGGAGACTGGGGTTCAGAAGGAATGTCACAAAGAGCAGAGTTTGGAAACTGGGGTGCAGTAGGATCTTACAAAGAGAAGAGGCTGGAGACTGGGGTATAGAAGGACTGTTGCAGAAAGCAGACGTTGGAGACTGAGGTGCAGAAGGACTTATACAGAGAGCACTGGTTGGAGACTGGGGTGCAGAATAACTGATACACAAAGAAACATTTGGAAACTGGGGTGCAGAATGACCGTTAGAGAGAGAAGAGGTTGGAGACTGCGGTACAGAAGGACTATTACAGAGAGCAGAGTTTCAATCCTGGGGTGCAGAAGCACTGTTGCAGAGAACAGAGGTTGGAGACTGAGGTGCAGAAGAATTGTTGCATAGAGAAGTGTTTGGAGACTGGGGTTCAGAAGTCCTGTTACAGAGCAGAGTTTGGAGACTGGGTTGCAGAAGACCTGTTACAGAGAGCAGAGTTTGGAGACTGGGGTGCATAAGGACCATTACAGAGAGCAGAGGTTTCAAACTGAGGCTCAGAAGGACTGTTACAGATAGCAGAGGTTGGAGTCTGATTTGCAGAAGGACTGTTACAGAAAGCAGAGTTTGGCAATTGGGGTTCAGAAAAACCGTTACAGAGAGAAGAGTTTGGAGACTGCGGTACAGGAGGACTGTTACAGAGAGAAGAGTTTGGAGAATGGGGTGCAGAGAGACAATTGCAGAGAGCAGAGGTTGGAGCCTGTTGAGAAGAAGGATCGTTGCAGTGAGCAGATGTTGGAGACTGGGGTGCAGAAGGACCATTACAGAGAGCAACGTTTGGAAACTGAGGTGCAGAAGGACTTTTACAGAGAGCAGATGTTGGACACTGGGATGCAGAAGGATCTTACAGAGAGCACAAATTGGAGACTGGAGTCCAAAAGGACTGTTGCAGAGAGCAGAGGTTGGATACTGAGGTGCAGAAGGATCGTTGCAGAGAGAAGAGGTGGGAAACAGGGGTGCAGAAGGCCTGTTAGAGAGAGCAGAGTTCAGAGACTGGGGTGCAGAAGGCCTGTTACAGAGAGCAGAGGTTGGAGACTGGGGTGCAGTAGGCCTTTTACAGAGAGCAGAGGTTAGAGACTGGGGTGCAGAAGGCCTGTTACAGATAGCACAGTTTGAAGACTGTGGTGCAGAAGGATCGTTGCAGAGAGCAGAGGATTCAGAATGAGGCACAGAAGGACTTTTACAGAGAACAGAGTTTGGAATTAGAGGTGTAGAACGTCTGTTAAAAAAACCAGAGTTTGGCAATTGGTGAGCAGAAGGACCATTACAAAGAGAAGAGGTTGGAGACTGCGATACAAAAGGACTGTTACAGAGAGCAGAGTTTGGAGAAGGGTAGAAGAAGGATGGTTGCAGAGAGCAGATGTTTGAGACTGGGTTGCAGAAGTTCCGTTACAGAGAGCAGAGGTTGAAGATTGTGGTGCAGAAGAACTGCACCGAGAGCAGAGGTTTGAGACTGGGGTGCAGAAGGATTGTTACAGAGAGCAGAGTTTGGAGACTGGGGTGCAGAAGGCCTGTTACAGAGAGTAGATGTTGCTGACTGAGGTAAGAAGGACTGTTATAGAGAGCAGAGGTTGGAGACTGAGGTACAGAAAGATTGGTACAGAGAGCAAAGGTTGAAAACTCGGGTGAAGAAGGACTGTTATGGAGATCGGAGTTTGGAGACTGGGGTGCAGAAGGATCTTTCATAGAGCAGATGTTGGAGACTGCGGTTCAGACGACCTGTTGCACAGAGCAGAGGTTTGAGACTGGGGTGCAGAAGGACTGTTACAAAGAGCAGAGTTTGGAGACAGGGTTGCAGAAGAATCTTAAAGAGAGCAGAGGTTGGAGACTGAGGTGGAACAGGACTGTTACAGAGAGCAGAGTTTGGAGACTGGGGTGCAGAAGGATCGTTGCAGAGAACCGAGTTTTCAGACTGAGGTGCAGAGGGACTGTTGGAAATTACAGAGGTTTGAGACTGGGGTGCAGAAGGACTGTTGCAGAGAGCAGAGGTTGGAGCCTGGGGTTCAGAAGGACTTATACAGAAAGCAGAGGTTGGAGACTAGTGTGCAGAAAGAAGGTTGCAGAGAGCAGAGTTCAGAGACTGCAATACAAGAGGACTGTTAAAGAGAGCAGAGGTTCGAGAATGGTTTATAGACGAATTGTTTCAGAGTGCAGATGTTGGAGACTGTGGTTTAGAAGAACTGTTGCTGAGAGCAGAGTTTGGAGACTGGGGTGCAGAAGAACTGTAGCAGAGAGAAGACGTTGGAGACTGAGGTGCAGAAAGAATGTTACAGAGAGCAAGTTTGGAGACTGGGGTGTAGAATTACTGATACAGAAAGCAGAGGTTGAGACTGGGGTGCAGAAGGACCGTTACAGAGAGCAGAGGTTGGAGACTGTGTTACAGACAGACTGTTGCAGAGACCAGAGGTTAGAGAAGGGGTGCAGCAGGACTGTTACAGAGAGCAGAGGTTAGAGAATGGGGTGCACAAGTAAGTTTGCAGAGTTCAGAGGTTGGAGACAGAGGTGCAGAAGAACTGTTACAGAGAGCAGCGGTTGGAAACCCTGGTTCAGAAGGACTTTCACAGAAAGCAGAGGTTTGAGACTGGGGTGCAGAAGGACCGTTACAGAGAGCAGATGTTGAAGACTGGGGTGCATAAGGATTGTTGCAGAGAGCAGTCATTGGAGACAGGGGTGCAGAACGATGGTTGCAGAGATCAGAGGTTGAAGACGGAGGTGCAGAAAAATAGTTACAGAGAGTATAGGTTGGAGAATGGGGTGCAGAAAGATCGTTGAAAAGAGCTGAAGTTTGATATTGAGTTGCAGAAAAATCATTGAAGACAGCAGAGGTGGAGACTGGGCTGCAGAAGGATCGTTACAGAGAGAAGAGGTGTGAAACTGCGGTGCAGAAGGACTGTTACAGAGAGCACAGGTTGGAGACTGGGGTGCAGAAGGAATGTTGCAGAAAGCAGAGGTTGGAGACTGGGGTGCAGAAGGACTGTTGCAGAGAGCAGAGGTTGGAGACTGGGATCCAGAAGGACTGTTACACAGAGCAGACGTTGGAGACTCGGGTGAAGAATTATGATACAGAAAGCAGAGGTGTGAGACTGGGGTGCAGAAAGACCGTTACAGAGAGCAGAGGTTGCAGACTGTCATGCAGAAGGACTGTTTAAGAGAGCAGAGTTTGGAGACTGAGGTGCATAAGTCCTGCAACAGAGAGCAGAGGTTGGAGACAGGGTTACAGAAAAACTGTTATAGATAGCAAAGTTTTGAGGCTCGGTTGCAGAAGGATCTTACAGAGAGCAGTGGTTGGTGACTGTGGGGCAGAATGAATATTACAGAGAGCAGTGTTTGGAGACTGGGGTTCAGAAGGATCGTGCAGAGAGTAGAGGTTTCAGACTAAGGTGCAGAAGGACTGTAACAGAGAGCAGAGGTTGAAGACTGGGTTACAGAAAAACTGTTATAGATAGCAAAGTTTTGAGGCTGGGTTGCAGAAGGATCTTACAGAGAGCAGTGGTTGGTGACTGTGGGGCAGGATGAATATTACAGAGAGCAGTGTTTGGAGACTGAGGTTCAGAAGGATCGTGCAGAGAGTAGAGGTTTCAGACTAAGGTGCAGAAGGACTGTTACAGAGAGCAGAGTTTGGTGAATGAGGTGCAGAAGGACTGTTACAGAAAGCAGAGGTTGGAGACTGGAGTGGAGAAGAACTGTTTCAGATTGCAGACGTTGGAGACTGGTGTGCAGAAGAACTGTTGCAGAGAGTAGAGTTAGGAGACTGAAGTGCAGAAAGACTGTTAAAGAGAGCAGAGTTGGAGACTGGGGTGCAGAAGGACTGATACAGAGAGCAGAGTTTGGAGACAGGGGTGCAGAAGGCTGTTACCGAGAGCATAGGTTGGAGCCTTGGTACAGAAGGGCTGTTACAGAGAGCACAGTTTGGAGACTGGGTTGCAGAAGAATATTATGTAGAGCAGAGTTTGGAGACTGCGGTGCAGAAAATTTGTTACAGAGAGCAGAGGTTGGCGACTGGGGTTCAGTAGGATTAATGAAGAGAGCAGATGTAGGAGACTGGTGTCCAGAAGGATCGTTGCAGAGAGCAGATGTTGGAGACCGGGATGCAGAAGGATCCTTGCAGAGAGAAGAGATTGGAAACTGCTTTGTAGAAGGACTGTTACACAGAGCAGAGGTTGAAGACTTGAGTGTAGAAGGACTGTTGCAGAGAGCAGAGTTTGGAGACTGGGGTGCAGAAGGACTCTTATAGAGAGCAGATGTTAAAGTCTGAGATGCAGAAGGATAGTTACAGAGAGCAGAGTTTGTAGACTTGGGTGCAGAAGGACCTATACAGAAAGCAGAGGTTGGATACTTGGGTCCAGAATGAACCTTACAGAGAGAAGAGTTTGGAGACTGCAGTACAGAAGGACTGTTGCAGAGTGCAGAGGTATGTGAATGGGATGCAGAAGGACTGTTTCAGAGAGTTGATGTCAAAGACTGGGGTGCAGAAGAACTGTTGCAGAGAGCTGAAGTTGGAGACTGGGGTGCAGAAGGATTGTTGCAGGAAGCAGAGGTTGGAAACTGTGGTGAAAAAGGACTGATACAGAGATCAGAGTTTGGAGATTGGGGTGCAGAAGGATCTTACAGAGAGCAGAGGTTGGAGAGTGGGGTTCAGAGGAACTGTTGCTCAGAGCAGAGGTTGGAGACTGGCATGCAGAAGGACTGTTACAGAGAGCAGAGATTGGTACTGAGGTGCAGAAGTAATGTTACCGAGAGCAATGTTTGGAGACTGGGGTGCATAAGGATTCTTGCAGGGAGCAGAGGTAGGAGACTGACATGCTGGAGGACTCTTGCAGACAACAGAGGTTTGAGAATGGGGTGCAGAAGGACCATTGCAGAGAGCAGATGTTGGAGACTGAGGTGCAGAAGGATTGTTATAGTGAGCAGAGGTGTCAGACTGGGGTGAAGAAAGACTGTTATGGAGATCAGAGGTAGGAGACTAGGGTGCAGAAGGATCTTTCAGAGAGAAGAGGTTGGAGACTGCGGTGCAGACGAACTGTTGCAAGAGCAGAGGTTTGAGACTGGGGTGCAGAAGGACTGTTACAGTGAGAAGAGTTTAGAGACTGGGTTGCAGAAAGATCTTACATAAAGCAGAGTTTGGAGACTGAGGTGCAGAAGAAATGATATGCAGAGCAGAGTTTGGAGACTGGGGTGAAGAAGGACTGTTGCCGAGAACAGAAATTGAAGACTGTCGTGCACAAGAACCGTTGCAGAGAGCAGAGGTTGGACACTGGGGTGAAAAAGGAATTTTACAGAGAGCAGAGTTAGGAAACTGGGGTGTAGAAGGATCTTACAGATTGGAGAGGATGGAGACTGGGGTGCAGAAGGACTGTTACAGAGAGCAGATGTTGGAGACTGAGTTGCAGAGTTTAGAGACTGTGGTGCACAAGGATCCTTGCAGAGAGCAGAGTTTTCAGAGTGATGTACAAAAGGACTTTTGCAGAGAGCAGAGGATTGAGACTGGGTGCATAAGGATCATTGCAGAGAGCAGAGGCTATAGACTGGTTTACAGTAGGACCATTGCAGAGGTCAGTGTTTGGGAACTGAGGTGCAGAAGGATTGTTACAGAGAACAGAAGTTGGATACTGGGGTGCAGAAGGACTGTTGCAGAGAGCAGAGATTGGAAACTGGGGTTTAGAAAAACTGTGACAGAGAGCAGAGTTTGAAGCCTGGGGTGCAGAATTACTGTTACAGAGAGAAGAGTTTGGAGACAGGGTTACAGAAGGATCTTACAGAGGGCAGAGGTTGTAGACTGAGGTGGAACAGGACTGTTAGAGAGAGCAGAGTTTGGAGACTTGGGTTTAGAAGGATTGTTGCAGAGAGCCGAATTTTCAGACTGAGGTGCAGAAGGACTGTTGGAGATTACAGATGTTGCAGACTGGGGTGCAGAAGAATCTTTGTAGAGAGCAGAGGTTTGATACTGGGGTGAAAAAGGACTGTTACAGAGAACAGAGTTTAAAGACTGCAGTGCAAAAGGCCTGTTACGGAGATCAGAGTTTGGGGAAGTGATGCAGAACGACTTTTACAGAGGGCAGAGTTTGGAGACTGGGTTGCAGAAGGATCCTACAGAGAGCAGAGGTTGGAGACTGAGGTGCAGAAGGACTGTTACAGAGAGTAGATGTTGGAGACATAGGTGCAAAAGGACCATTGCAGAGAGCAGAGTTGGAGACAAAGGTTAAGAAGCATTGATACCGAGATCAGAGTTTGGAGTCTGGGATGCAAAAGGACTGTTGCACATAGCAGAGTTTGGAGAATGGGGTTAAGAAGTACTGTTGCTGGGAGCAGGTGTTGGAGACTTGGGTGCAGAAGGACTGTTGCAGAGAGCAGAATTTTGAGACTGAGTTGCAGAGGACTGTTACAGAGAGCAGAGGTTGGAGACTGGTGTTCAGAAGGACTGATACAGAAAGCAGAGTTTGGAGACTAGGGTGCAGAAGGACCGTTGGAGAGAGCAGAGTTCGGAGACTGCAATAAAGGAGGACTGTTACAGAGAGCAGGGGTGAAAGAATGGTTTATAGAAGAACTGTTTCAGAGTGCAGATGTTGGAGACTGGGGTTCAAAAGAACTGTCCCAGAGAGCAGATGTTGGAGACTGATGTGCACAAAGAATGTTACAGAGATCAAAGTTTGGAGACTGTGGTGCAGAATCACTGATACAGAGAGCAGATGTTTAGACTGGGGTGCAGAAGGACAGTTACAAAGTGCAGAGGTTGGAGACTGTGGTACAGAAGGACTGTTGCACAGAGCAGAGTTTAGAGAATGGGGTTCAGAAGGACTGTTACAGAGAGCAGATGTTAGAGAATGGGGTGCAGAAGTAAGGTTGCAGAGTTCAGAGGTTGGAGACAGAGCTACAGAAGGACTGTTACAGAGAGCAGAGGTTGGAAACCGTTGTTCAGAAGGACTTATACAGAAAGCAGAGGTTTGAGACTGGGGTGGAGAAGGACCGTTAGAGAGAACAGAGGTTGGAGACTGCGGTACAGAAAGACTGTTACACAGAGCAGAGGTTGGAGACTGGGGAGTAGAAGGACTGATGCAGAGAACAGATGTTGGAGACTGGGTTGCAGCAGGACCGTTGAAGAGAGCAGAGGTTGTAGACTGGGTTGGAGAAGGACTGTTGCAGAGAGCAGATGTTGGAGACTGGGGTGCATAAGGATCGTTGCAGAGAGCAGAGGTTGGAGACAGGGGTGCAGAAGGACGGTTGCAGAGAGCAGAAGTTGGATTCTGAGGTGCAGAAAAACAGTTACAGAGAGCAGAGGTGGAGACTGGGCACCAGAAGGATCGTTACAGAAAGAAGAGGTGGGAGACTGCGGTGCAGAAGGACTTTTACAGAGAGCACAGGTTGGAGACTGGGGTGCAGAAGGAATGTTGCAGAAAGCAGAGGTTTGAGCCTGGGTTGCAGAAGGATCTTACGTGGAGCAGAGTTTGGAAACTGAAGTGAAGAAGGACTGTTGCAGAGATCAGAGGTTTGAGACTTGGGTGCAGAAGGACTGTTGCAGTGAGCAGATTTTGGAGACTGGGATTCAGAAGGATCTTTGCAGATAGCAGAGGTTGGACACTGGGGTACAGAAGGACTGTTACACAGAGCAGAGGTTGAAGACTAAGGTGAAGAAGGACTTTTGCAAAGAGCAGATGTGGGAGACAGGGATGCAGGACTGATACAGAGCAGAAGTTGAAGACTGAGGTGCAGAAGGACTGTTACACAGAGCAGAGGTTGGAGACTCGGGTGCAGAAAAATTATTGCAGAGTTTGATGACTGTGGTGCAGAAGGCCTTTTAAAGTGAGCAGAGGTTGGTACTGGGGAGCATTAAAACTGTTACAGAGAGCAAAGTTTGAAGACTGGGTTGCAGAAGATTCTTTCAGAGAGCAGAGTTGGGAGACTGAGGTGCAGAAGGACTGTTACAGAGAGCAGAGGTTGGAGAGTGGGGTGGAGAAGGAGTGTTTAAGAGAGCAGAGGTTGGAGACTGAGGTATAGAAGAAGTGTTTAAGAGAGCAGATGTTGGAGATTAGGGTGCAAAAATCTGTTGCAGAGAGCAGAGGTTGGAGACTGAGGTGTAGAAGGACTCTTACAGAGTGTAGATGTTTGAGACTGGGGTGCAAATGGATCGTTTTAGAGAGCAGAAGTTGGAGATTGAGGTGCAGAAAGATCATTGCATAGAGCAGAGGTTAGAGACTGGGGTGCAGAAGCATCGTTACGGAGAGCAGAGGTTTGAGACTGGAGTGCAAAAGGACTTTTACAGAGAGCACAGGTAGGAGACTCGGGTGCAGAAGGAATGTTGCAGAGAGCAGAAGTTGGAGACGGGGGTTCAGGAGGAGTCTTGCAGAAATCACAGGTTGGAGAAGGAGGTGCAGAAAGATTGTTAAAGAGAGCAGAGTTTGGAGACTGGGGTGCAGGAGGACTTATAGAGAAAGCAGATGTTGTACACTGCGGTGCAGAAGGACGGATAAGAGAGCAGAGGTTGGAGACTCCGGTACAGAAGGACTGCTATAGAGAGCAGAGGTTGGAGACTAGGGTGCAGAACGACTGTTGAAGAGAACAGAGGTTGGAGACTAGGGTGCAGAAGCACCTTTGCAGATAGCAGAGTTTGGAGACTTAGGTGCAGAATTATTGTTACAGAGATCAGAGTTTGGAGACTCGGGTGCAGAAGGACCTTTACAGAGAGCAGAGATTGGAGACTGGGGTATAAAAGGACTTTTACAGAGAGCAGAGATTGGAGACTGGGTAGCGGAAAGACTGTTGCAAGAACAGAGGTTTAAGACAGGGTTGCAGAAGGACCATTGCAGAGAGCAGAGGTTGGAGACTGAGGTGCAGAAGGATTGTAACAGAGAGCAGAGTTTGGAGACTGCGGTGCAGAAGAACTGTTACAGAGAGTAGAGTTTGGAGACTGGGGTACAGAAGCATACTACAGTGAGCAGAGGTTGGAGACTGGGGTGAAGAAGGACTTCTGCAGAGAGCAGAATTTGAAGACTGTGGTGCAGAAGGATTGTTACAGAGAGCAGAGGTTGGATACTGGGGTGCAGAAGGACT
>NW_027523875.1:0-238990 GCF_052094955.1 Ictidomys tridecemlineatus | reverse complement strand
TGAAAGTTTTTAAAAATTAAAGACCACTTTATGTCTACCTTTTTGGCTTTTTTTTTTCCCCAAAAAAAATGAAGGGAGGAAGGAAGGGAAGAAAAAAGGAAATGAGGAGCCTGGAAGGGAAGGAGGGGACCACCAAGGAAGGAAGCCCAAGGAAATCAAGGTCACCTCTATGCCAGCCCCCGCTTTCCAGGACACAGAGAAGTGAGAGGACACTGCCTGTCCTCCCACCCTCCCTCTACGCCGCAGAGGCCACCTCTGATCACAGCTGGCCATGACCTCGGAGGGCCATCTGTGCCTTCAAGGTCTGCCTGGGTCTCACTGCTGGTGGCCAGAAGTAGCCCAGGTGGTGACTCCAGAGCAGACCTGGGCCTGGACTCGTGTGACCTGAGGCGGTGAGTGACTCCACTGCCTGGTCTCCCCGTCTGTCAGGGGATGAGGTCAGCGTCAGGCTGAGAGGATCTCCAGTGCAGTGGGGAACCTTGCCTGGCCCTGTCACACTCTGTAGTAAAGATGGCACTTATCATTAGGTTAATGTCTCTGCAACACGTGTAGATGTATTTCACACCACGCAGCGACGCACAAGGAGAGAAGCTTCAATTGAATCATAATTTACATGTTCTACAAACTCCTACTATTTATTTCAAAAAACCTCTGATGTGAATCTCACACAAGAAAAAAAGACAACCTCTTTTGTGTGAGCGTGTTGTAACATACTTGCACATAACGTATTGCACAGGTCTTTGACTTTTCTAAACCAAGTTTGCTGAACTTAAGTTATTTCCCAGAGGTTTTTTAGATGCAAGATTTAAAAAATGGAGAAGCATTTCTTAAAATAAAAATAGCACAGCCTCATTAAAAAAAAAAAAAAAGAAAAAAAGGAGATAAAAGGAAGTCAAAGAAGAAAGCCAATCTTGTCCATAATCCAATCAACCAGAAATAACCTCTGCTAATATTTTGACATGCCGCTCCCCGTCATCTGTATCTTTTTGATGTATAGGATGTGTTTTTCTGAAGAAAAATGCCAAGCACCATCCAGAGCGTCTTCCGAGGAAACCCTCAGGCTGGTGTGGCATCCCAGAGCCAGTTTTCACAGACCCCTGGTCACCACGGAGACTGACGCACTAGGTGACCATGGAGTTCTGTGCTGACCCCAGATGACATAATGCGCACCTGTGTGTGACAGCCGCTCAGTTTTCTTTCAGACCCTTCCCACTCCCCATGGCCCATGTGAGGAGGGCTCTCTCCATGGACACCCCTGTGGAACACGGCGGGAGGGGTCAAGGGAGAAACACAGACGTGGTGGCTTTCCATCTCCTGCCTGGTGACCCCTCTACCGACGCTCCAGGGCCTCAGCTGCCCCTGTGCCTGGTAAAGTGGTGTAGGGGCTGCCTGATCTCTTGGGAATGTATCCCCACCTGTCGCAGCTTGTCCACAAAGTGGAGGACGCAAGTTAATGAAAAGGTAGGAAGAGCACTTAGGGCAACCCTAGCAGGCAGCCATCGAGGGCCTGGTGTTCGCTCTCTGTGCTTTGCACTGGTGCATTACTTCAAGGGTCTTTCCCAGACAAGTGGAGAACAGGTCTGCGTGGTGTATGCCCGTTTTAGAGGTTGGAACACTGAGGTGCACAGAAGGAAGGTGAATTGCCTACGACACATCATTAGTGAGGGACACAGCCTGCTGTGAGCCCACAGCTGTCCAGCAGGCCACGCTGCCTCCTGAGAGGGCTCCACCCTGCACGTGGCATCACCCTGTGAGACCTGAGTGGAGAGGAACTCAGTGACATGAGGACAACAACTAAGTGCACAGGGTGTGGAGCTTCATGTAGGAAATACAGTTTGGTTTTCCTTTACTTTCAACAATAAACACTCGTTAAGAAAACAGTTATGGGGTGAACCTTCATAGACTCGCTAGGCTATTTAAAAACATGAGCCATTTAACGAAGAGCATTCAACAAATAAGCCTAATATTAATGTTGACAAATTGCCAGGGAGTATATTCTTATAACAGGCTATTTATAAACAAATATAGCATTTAAGATCTGTCTGCTTATTTAACTTAAAATTCAATCATGGCATCTTTTGTGTAGTTAGAAGTTTTCCAGAAACATATTTCTGTGGCTATATAACACTCTTTCATATGAATACCCCAAATTTATGCAACATTCCTGGAGTTGTTTCTGAATTCCTCTATTATTAATCATGCTCTGAGTAACATACTTGCACATAACGTATTGCAGAGGTCTTTCCTTCTGAATGTTTTCAGTACAGACTGGGTCTACAGAGCACACAATCAGGTGTGGTAAAGTCCAGCAGATCACATCTACAGAACAGAACAAGGTGTCCTCAACCACGAGTACATGAGATGAATCAGGTTTCCTGTCTGTTTGAAGAAAACTCCTGCTCAGCTTTAGCACCTTCTCTTCATAGAGTGCTCAGGCTGAATGCCAACACCAGGAGCATGGAGGGCTCGTTGACCACATCTCCCAAACCTCTGCCCTGCGTGCATTGCCTAGAGTGAGGGTCCCGACACAGCCTGAGGCAACCCAGCAGACCATGCCCCTCCAGCCAGGATCCTGTCCAAGTCCAAGTCCCCAAGATGCCGTCTACCCGTCTCTCAGGAATGTGGACACAGGGCAACATTTCTATTTGTTCTCCTTCTTTTAGAACATTTTAGTCTATATTTCATTAGAAAAATTGTAACCAATATTGTATGGTCATTTTTCTGCTTAGAAAAATATTGTTGTCCACTCACTAAGCTGCATCTGCCTTGGAATACTAAAAAGGCTGCTGGTGGGCTGAGCTGACACACTCATAGCTTAATCAACGCGTGATGTGTAAGTGGCACGCACACACCCAAGACAGCACGTGAGAGTGTGAGAGGAAGGAGAGGTGGGGGTTAGGTGTGGTCACAGGTTAAACACAACAGCCATGTAGCAAGCACTGTCCGGGTGGTCCCAGGCTCAGAGGTGACATCTGGGAAGAGAAGGGGACTGAGGCACCAACCAGGTAATTTGCCTTTCCACTATGGAGGAGAACTGAGATGGTTGTCCCCTCCACCCCATCACTGTGCCAGGTAACAAGGCAGGACTGCGGGTGTCCCCAGAGCAACCGTAACTGTGGGAGCTGCCTTAGTGGGCACCAATGGCTCTGTTTCCTACCTGCCTGTGTGGTTTCTGTAATGTGCCCGTTGTTCCTTTTCAGAACCAAAGGGCTGTGTTTCCCAGACTCTGGGGACATCCTTAAGGAGTCAGACTTTTAGGGGACTGCCTTGCCTAAAGACAGCATTCTCCTCTGTGCTCATGTACCTTGCTGTAGCCCATATCCCAGGGACTCACCATGGGAGGCTAAAGTCTTGGCTCACTTGTCCCAGCTCAGAACCCTCACCAGGCTGTCCGGGCCTCTAAGTCCCCTGGGACATTGGTTAGGAGATGTTGGCAGATCCTGATTCTCCTCTCTTCCTACCTGCTTCTCTCCCCACCCCCAACAGCTGATGACCCCCAAAACCCTCTCTCTTAAACTTCCTGCACACCATTCTCTAGCTCCTGCTCAACTTTCTGCAGACCTACCCCACGATCCACCTGTACAAGATGGCCCAGGACTGCAGACTGAAGCCTCCACAGACACAAACATTGGCAGAAAGTTTTGGATGGCCAGACACTGGTCACACTTTCCCAAACGTATTAACCAAGAATAAAATAAATAAATAAAAAAGTACTGGGAAACCAGTGTTGAAAATAGGAAGCACACTTTTCATCAGAAAGGTCGATACAAGCAGAGGGAAATCTTTCCTTAGGCAGCACTGGACATCAGGGGGCACTGCTTAACGACTTTCAAATGCTCTCATGGACTTCACCTTGTTGAGTTTTTATAGCTGCAGGCATTGGGCACAATTCACCCTGCTTTACAGATGCTGAAACTGAGGCTCTGAGAGTGAGGTCCTCACTCAAAGCCAGGACTTGCACCTAACTCTCTCAAAGGATCTTCTCTGCCTTATCACCCTGAAAATAGGGCTGACCTTCATATCCACACTGAGCATGAAGGGCTGATCAACTTTAAAAACACGGCATCATATTTATGTACAATGGAAGTTACTAATTTATAATTATAAGACGCTTTTCATTACCATGAGCATGACGCACTTGCTAATCAGCCACCCTTAGCCATTGCTTTGGGCTGTTAGAGCAGCAGTTGGTTTTCTCCAATCAACCATCCCCGCCGCACTAGCCATAACCAGGATGGGGCTGGCAGGGGTCAACAAATGAGGCAATTTGCCACTTTCCATTTCCCTAAATCCATCACCAAAATAATAGCAAATGCTCCCATTAAAACCCTTTTATATATGCTTGGGCTGAAGCAGATGAAGGCTCTTGGCAGGCGAAACGTTCAGCAGCCAAGCCACCTTAGCCTCCTGGATACGTGACACCAACGACCAAGCCTTGGGTCTCCTTGGAATAACTGGAAGCATTTTAATCGTCAGCTTCAGGCAACTCTTGCTCCTTCTGCTGGAGTATTATGGAGCCAGTGAGAGCTGATTCTGAGGAGGGTAAAAGTGCAGGAGGAGCAGACCCTGGATGAGGTTGGCAGATCACCTCACCTAGTCCCCAAGAAACTTCTGACCAACACAGGCAAGTTGCAAGCCTCAGCCCAGGCAAGCTCTGGAATAAATCACCCTGCTCTCAACTCACAAGCATTTATAGAAGGGCTTCCTCTTTCTGGGGGGCTTGGTTTGTCCTCAAAGAACAGAGCAAGCCTTCTGGAATGTCTCTGGGTGCCCTGATCTGTTTTTTTTCAATTTGACCTCTCCCTTCTTTTGCCAGAGGCATCTGCTACCTGTAGGGAAGATTGGGTGTTGACAGAAATGCAAAGAGAGCCAAAGACTCAATATTCACCTCAAGACTTTTGTGAAACAAGAGTCTTCCAAGCCAGGGTTCACAGGCTCCTGTACTGGGCGAATTCTAATTGCAAACATGTCACTGTAAGCCTTAGGAAGAGCTCACTCAAGATTTCAGGAGGGAGAAGTTCCTTCACCAGGGACCCTTCAGTGGGGTGACAGAGGCTCGAAATTCTGCTGCAGAGGGAAAAAGGTATAGAGGGTCCTGGGTATCAGAAGCCTGCCTTCCAGAAAGGCCCAAGCCAGGGCCACCATGCTGGGGAAGACATTTTAAAGCTACACATAGTTTCAAACTTTTTATTCTATCTTATTTCCCATTAGCACAATAGAATGACAAAGAATAAAATAGAAGAATCATCCCACCTGGATTGAAAACCAGGTAGGGGTTGAGTCCCAGAGGCTCAAGTGCAAAGGTATTTTTTTTTGCAAGCCCAGGATTCTGGAAGGTTTTATAATATGGATAAGGGTGAGCATGGGTAGAACTTTGTGGTTTAGGGAGGACCGAATGAGCTCTTTTTAGACTAGAAGGGGACTGGTTTCTAGGATTTGTCTGCATGCCCTCTAGAATGTTCACTGTGCATTTTCACATTGCAAAGGTCTACAGTTGGGGGGAAAAATCAACCCTCAGTATTCCTCAGATTTAACCAAACATTTCCCCTATTGCATTCCTATATCCATTCTGAGAGCAGTGTTCCATAGTTGAAGTTCCAGAAATGCTAATTTAAAACAACACAAACTGCCAAGAACTAAGTGAGACCACCTAATCCTCATGGTGGAGGTCTTCAGCCCAAGAACTGAGACAGCCTCTGTCAACTTGACTTCATTGTTCCTTCTCAGAAAACTTTTCCCAAGAAAGATAAGACTCTAAACCAGGAAAATCTTGGCTATTTGTGTCAGGAAATTCATGCAGATCAATTTATCTGCATCAACACTCTGCTCAGCTAGACTAATAGCTCATTTATCAAACAAAACCTACTTATAAGGCTCACGTCTGCATCGCACCCTGCTACATCTAGCAATCCTGCGACAGTATGCCAGTATGCTGTGCACGTTACCAATGCCCATCAGCAGGGGCTGAGCCCTCCCCAGTGACCCGTGGATGCCAACTCTAATTTTTCCAGCTCAGTCAGCACCGCCAGGCCCTGTCAAGGTGCTGTTCTTCCTGGGGACGTGGGTTCCAACTGTTTCATTCACGCGAATCATCTGGTGATGCTCCTGGGAGTTGCTGCCTTGCCATGGACATGTGGGCTGCTGGGCACAAGATTCACATGTGGGAGTCAAATGGTGCCTGCACATGGCCGGCAGGCTCCTTTCCCTCTGGCCAGAACTCAGCCCTGCCCAGGCCCTTAGAACTTGGGGACTGTCTGAATGCTGATTTGTGCTTGTTCCTTAAAGAAACCTCTTCTTTAAGAAAGGAGCTTTCAATGACTAGACCACAGAATGGGCTCTTGACCCAATTCCAAGGCCATTGGCCCCTCTTCCAGAAGCTCAACTGGAGAAACCCCAAACTGAAAGCTATCTGGGGCCAAGCTGGTCCTGTAAAGACATCTTAAGACTAACAACGTGGGCCACAGACCAATGCCTGACCTCTGGAGAAGGAACCATAGCAAGATAAGTACAGTAATTGAAAGCAATGTGGCAGAGTAATCATTCGCCTATCAAATCTCACTTTTAAGAAACTTATATTGTGTATGTCTTTGGCTTTTAATTTAACTTTTATAATAATTAAATTTTATGATACTCTTAATAAAAAGAAACTAAGAATTGAGAATAAGACAAAAAGGTGGTCGCCATATTCTTTCAATGTCATACACAAGGCACCAATGCGTTCATTGAAGGATTATTTAATCATCTACAGATAGATAACACTATCTGTTCACCCCACGTTTACTACTCATTGAAGTCTTCAGACTTACTGAAATTAATTTGCAGATTCTGTCTACTAGAGAGTCAAGTAATATTCAGTAGGAAAGATAACCCCAGTGCTTAGAGTTATTTGCCCTGAAGGACATTAACCAGATTTGTAGGTGACCTTGCAAACTGCCTCTAACACCCCTTCCTTTAGGATTAAATTACTTAACAAATATCAAGCTCTTCATATATCTTGTGAAACATACTTATTTTATTGGTTTGCCTTTTAATTGTTGAGTTCAACAAAATCTTTGACGTGTGTTTAGTTTATATTGGTAGGTAAGTCACATTTTTGACTTTTTGAAAATTATGTTTGACTTTTTTTTGTAACAAAAGTATAAGGCCATAATGCTTTGATATAAAACAAAATGAAATGGATCTAGCATTTCAGTTTAAAACTTTGGAAGAGCCAGAGTTTGCTCTAAGTTCCTGTTGCTGAATTCCTCGGGCGCTCCAGGGTTCAGCCTTTCTGAGGCCTCCTTGTTCAGGTATTTGGATGAAACTGTGAGCAACACAATTCCCTTTCATTTTAATTAAATCCCTTTCTTCAAAGTTTTGAGTTAGTCAGGGTTTG
Organism: Ictidomys tridecemlineatus; assembly: GCF_052094955.1. Taxonomy (NCBI): domain Eukaryota; kingdom Metazoa; phylum Chordata; class Mammalia; order Rodentia; family Sciuridae; genus Ictidomys; species Ictidomys tridecemlineatus. The sequence goes on along the minus strand of NW_027523875.1, from coordinate 231,615 downwards.
TGAGAACCCTCACTAAGTCAGCAAATGTAGCTGACAAAGGACTTTGTAACAGAGCAGCTCACCCCTCCTTAGACGCAGGTGGCAGGATGCGCTGTTCCAGACAGGTGTGCGTGACCAAACTGCGAGTGATGGGAACAGGAAGCCCAAGTGGGCTGGGCAGAAAGCAGAGCAGCAGTTTAACATGAGCCCAAACTCCAGGCACCTATTGTTTGCCTAGGCCCTCTCCTGCTGGAGCTGCCTCCTCTTCTCCTAACAGAAGGGAGATCTAAAAGGGGAGTCACGTGCCAGGCACAGACTCCATGCTTGTTCCAGCTAGCTTTTCACGGCTGTGACCAAGATGCATGACAAGGACAATTGAGAGGAAAAAACTATAGATTTGTCTCACAGTGTCGGAGGGTTAGTCCATGGACTACAGAACCCATAGCTCTGGGCAGAAGGAACACAGACTATCATGGTGGAAAGATGTGGCAGAGGATCAGTTCAGTTCAGGACACCCCTGAAGCAGAAAGAGAGCTCTGCTTCCCAGGACAAAATGTAAACCCCAAGGGCAATACCAGGGACCTACCTCCTCCAGCCACGTCCTACCTGCCTATAATTGCCACCTAATTAATGTATACTGGTGAATTAATCAGCAGATTAGGTCAGACCTCTATTAAACTAGTCATTTTATCTCCAAAAACTCTTGCATCATGTCACACGTGGGCTTCTGGGGGACACCTCATATCTGAACTCTAACAATGCCTGTGCATAGGAGCTATTGCTTCTCTCACCTCCCTGAGTGAGGACAAAGGTATGGTGCTTGGCCACGCCCTCCACCCTCCTCTGTGCACCTCTGGACACCGGGACTTGGCCACCTGGCCGAGCATCCCATGAGCTTCTGACAATGACAGACTCATTTGCTTCCTAACTTGGGTCTTCCCTGAACCAAGTCTCTAGCTCTTTCTTAGCACCTCGAATTTGATGCCAAGTGCCTTCCTTGCAGGATTATCCCCACTTACCCTCAGTCTCTGCTTTAATTCAACAAACTTCCTTTTGCTGAAAAATGCAGTGCTAACCATATTCCTCAGAGGGTTTGACTCATATTTTGAACTGTTTTTCAAGCACTAATTATTTCTTTCATGTTATTCAGAATCAATGTTTCCTCATTTGGAATCCATCCTTCCCCCATGGAATTTAATGTATACATATGAAAATTAAAACCAGTTTTAGCTAAAAATAGACCCACTGGGAGGTCTTCAGAATCAGCTGACAGGCATGGTTCAGCGGAACCTGGATGGCTGACAACTGTGTTGGCTTCAAATGGGAAAGAAATGGGCTGGTGCAGCCGTTGGCCACTTTTCAGAGATGGCCTGCTAAGATGTCATTTACCAAGTTGCTCACCAGTAGGAGAGGGGTTGTGGGGGTAGGCTGCCCCCCCCACACACACTCTGCTCCTCCACAAACAACTGGGCTGTGAAGAGGCCACCTGAATCTCTGTAGGCAGAGACAGGAGGCATTTCGCAAGAATGGTCTCCTCAAGGGTGCAGTCTATAATTCCAAAATCCAGGCGGTCAGCCTACCGAGAGTGTTTCCATAATTCACTTGACAGCTAAACCCAACCTGAGCTGACCTGATGCTATCTGTGCTCTTTATTTATCCTGCTTAGGGTAAACATTCAAGTCTTACTGCTGAAATATCAATCTATGTTATGACCTGGTGCTGCCCGAGACCCACCGGCAGAGGTGATGATATGCAGCCTGGGCACTTTACGATCTCTCTAATACCAGCACATCTAGACCCATGCTCAGGAGGAATCACTTCTAAAACACTTTTCCAAGATCATGATTTTACAAAACATTTGGCCCAAAGAGACCAAGCATGAGGGAGCAGAATAAGGAGGACAGGGCCTGAAGACTCAGAGTCTTGGGCATTAGGAGGAGAGCGGGCTCTCTGAGAGGAGCCAAACTCTCTGCTCCACCTTTGGTAGACACTGGCACTGTCCATCCCAATGGCATTGTTCCCACCCCATCCCCCATCCTCACTCTTCAAATAATAAAATAGACTAAGCTTTCCATGGAGCTTGCATGTGGCAGGAGCCAAGGTGAGCCCTCAGCATGTGCCAACTTGTTTAACCATTGAAATATCACCTCCAGTTTACAGAGGAGGACAGTGAGCAGCTGGAGGGTGGGGAGACTGGAAATACCACACATTGTGGGTTTTAAGACAAGCAAAGAGATTCAAGAGCTCACACCAATGGCCCTGCCAAGCTGTCAAAGTCTGGGAGGAAAAGCCAGGAGCCCCTCCCAGTGGGAGGGCCTATAGCACTGGCTGAAGCATTCCACGTGGAGGATCATGGGCTTCAGAGTCAGGTGACCACAGAGCACATTCCACCACCGACACCACCTGCACAATCTACTCCCCCTCTATGCCCTTTTCTCTTAACAGGGGTTCATAATCCTGCTTATAAGGCATTTGAGATGGTTCTGTGGATAAAATGGTAACACTTTCTGGATCATGGTATTTCACCTGGAAAGCTTTTTCCACCTGAGAGCTTTTGCAAGGGCTGGTCCCTCTGCCGGGGTGTCTTTCCACCTTGTCTTTAACTGGTTGGTAACTTCTCATAGTTCAAGTCCTGACTTCTTCGAGAAAGCTGCTTGGACTGTCCACTCTGCAGCAGTCCCTAGCAACCTCTATCACATGACTACGCCTTCCTTCATTCACAGCCTGGACCATCCTCATCCCTTGCCTGTCCACATTCCATATATGAATTTGCTCAAATACAAGAATGTGGGGGGAAACATTGGCAAGAATTTGCACCCCTTGCCCTTTTGTTCTCCAGGTAACAAAAAATTTCCATGAAAACCAAGGCAAATAGGACAGACCGAGGGCACTGTGATTATTAGCATGTGTGTAAAGTAGATCTGCAATAGGATAATAAGATCTTCTGCTGCTCAAACTATTTAAAGCCATGCTTAATCTTTCCCAATTTATATCTTGCTGCCTTCCTCATTAAGCAGCCCAATTCATGTGGTTCCAATACCTTAAATTAGGAGATGCTCCTGTATATCCGTATGTTCCTGTATTCTTAATCCCTTGAAGAAAAACAGAAATAAAAGAGATTTATAACAGCTCTAAGATCATGTGAGTGAAGATACTCAACAGGTTCAAGAGTGAGGCCATATGGCAGCACTTAGAATTTGACAGTCTTAATTAAGCAATCTGCTCACCAGCATCACCAGCGAGAAACCTGGCATGATGCGATAGCTGTCCCTGTCCTCTGCTACCTAAAAGACATTTGCATTTGTGTGTGTTCTGGATTCTCAAAATTCTCATGCATGGAGTGCAGCCTGCAGTCACAGGATGTTGGTACTAAAGGAAGTAGAGCACCATCGTGAGGGACTGTCCTGCTTACGACACCCAGCATTGTTTCTTTATCTCAAGAAACAGCATCTCCATTTCCCTACACCAGTAGGAGTACCAGATCTTCTCAGGCTCTGTGATTGGCTCAAGGATGGACACATGACCCAAGCTGGTGCAGAATTAGCCATGAGATATTTGCTAGAACACTTGGAAATGAGAGGCTCTGGACTGTTGAACGGCAGCCATCTTGGAGAGAAGCCCTCTGAGAGTGAAGACTGAAATCAGCACTACAGAAAATATAGCTGAGGGAAGACAGGGAATAGCAACCATTAGAGTTTCTAGATCCAGATGTTGCTGAAGCCAACTCAAACCTTAAATTTTCCACCATATGAGATGATAGTTTTTTATGTTTTTGCTGGAACTAACTGGAATTGATTTATTATTAATTATAACCAAAATCTCTCTGATATTCTCATTTAATAAATGAGGTAACAGAGGTCCAAGGAGAAAATGAATCACAAAGGTCAGTGTCTGAACTGGGAACAGACTCCAGTGATTCTGCCTGTCTTTAGTTACACCTCTCTCCTAGTTGCCTGCTCAGTCTTGGGGAGTTCTCTGGGGCTCTTCTGTCACCAGGGATTCATGTTCCACCATGTTGCCACCTTCTCACTCATCACTCCTCTGAAACATCTCAACCACCCCATCTCTGAACTTCTGAAATATCTCCAGGCCAGCCTGAGCCACACCACTCTCTTCTTTTGTCTGCCTCCTATTCTGACCTCCCAGAAAGCCAGCCACATGGTCTGACCACACAGCCCCCTGGTCAATGGCAGCCAGTCTGGACCCTTCATGTCTTAGCACTGCCCTCTGCTCCTTTGATTATGAATGACAGCTCTTGTCACTAACAACAATGATCTGATGGAAGAAGCACATGTGCTGCTGCATCTTTGGTGGCATGTCACTGGACCCACACACCATTCTTAGGAGCAGTGGATACTGCAGGAAGGTGACTTTGATTGCTGTTAGGGACAGGGAGGGTAAGGATTTTTGTTCGTTTGGCTTTGTTTTTTTCTCAGTATGTCTGACTATGCTGATAATTGGCTGCCCTTGTGTTCGAAGCCAGAGGGTTCTGCATCCAGACTCTATTTTGGAGGCCCAAACCTGCTCAGAAGTTGAGGATTTTAAATAGTGAAATTCTCAATGTTGATGACCAATTCCTTCATTAAACGCTTTAGATCCCTCACTGAGCCTCCAAACAGGACACACCTGTGGGACAATTGGTTCGGGGATTGCAGAATGACTTATTTATCTTACTGATGACTTATTCCAGGCACTCCATCTGCTTCCTTGTCATCATCTGGTGAGGCTCTCACTGTTCCCCCTGCATTCCCCATACCACACAGTGCAACCTAGGACCCGCGTCCAAGGGAAGACTCTCTGGATTCCATTACCTCTCTTGCTGGTGTGTGAGAGCCGTCCTCTCTTATCCTTCAGTCCGTGAACTATAATTTTCACACTTGTCAGGTAATTAATAATAATGCACATAGGAGGATCCTAATAAATATTAATTGATTCTTAGATTGTTACAAATACATGGGGGGGGAACCTATAGAAACATTGAATTTCTGCAGAGCTCTGTTGATCTTAAGAGAAAAGTCTTAATAATGCAAAAAGGAGCCACATCGTAACCCAAAGTATAATCAACTTCATAATGATGGAGTGAGCTAGGTGGCACCAGAGTAATTTTCCTTGGCACATCATGACAGCTTAAAACAAATGTGCCACTTGAAACCTCAACATTGTTCGACTCTATCCAGATTGCAGGACAGGTAACATTAAATACTTTAACTAATCAGTTAATCAGTCTCCCAAGCAGAGAGTAAATAAATATAAGCTAGGGTGAAGGAGGGCCAGAAAATGGGAAGAAAATTCTGTTTAAAAACTCATTATTTTTTTTTAAAGCCACAAAATCTGAAAGCCAAAGCAAAAGATTTGGGAAGATCTCTAGAATAGAAAACACGGACTGACAAATGCCTGAGTCAGAGTGAACTCGGGAAACACATTTCTCCACCTGCCAGGTGGGAAAGTCCACTGTGTATTACCATCCAGATGAAATCTTCTCTGCAGGGTCAACAGGGCCTTTGTTGGGACATCTAACTCATGGTCGAGGCACTTTCTGTGTTGGGATGCAAAATACCCCTCACATCGCTTTTTAATTAATTGCCTTCATTTTTCAAGTCCCTGTTTGATTTATAGTCAATTAAAAACACCTCAAAAGCCATGACTCATGTATATTAAGTACAAATGTGATTAATGCAACCCCACACACTCGGGGACGATCTGGATGCTAAATAAGGTCAGTGTCTCGGTGACATGGCCAGGCAGCGTCCTGGTGAGAAGGACCCATGGGGAGGCAGAGGGTCATAGACAAGGCAGCACTTCGTCCATCCCAAACAAAGAAAAGCTGCTCCTTTTGTGTATATTACAGAGGAAGAGTAAACCTGGCTATAAACAGAAAACATGTGCAGTGCAAGTTCTCTGTCTCACCCAGGTTGATGGAAGTGATGGAAAAATCAAGTGGCAGGTTTCCTGGTGGCATTGCCACTAACATCAACAAAAACTAAGGGACTCTGGACCAGAGGACTCAGGGAAAACAACAGTGCCCTGGAGTCCTGGGTTCAGATCTTGACCCCATCAGCTGTACGTGATGCCAGCCTGGAAAATTTCTTCACCAGGCTCTGCCTTAGATGTCCCCTCTGTAAAAAGGGGCACCTGAGATACCTTTCCCCTAAGTGCTGCTGGGAGGTTCACAGCACCTGGGGGGTACACAGCCAAGGTCGACTCTCAAGGCCATGGTCAGCATACAGATCAGCACCAGCTGTACCTGTGTCCCCAGAGCTGTCCCTAACATGCACCCACCGCTTGTGTTTTCTAGAAATGTTCTTTCTTTGTCAGAACCGGCCTGTGGCACTTCATAAAGAAATTTCCTAGGAATTACCCCTGCCTCCCCAGGAGAACTAACAGAGTTGCTGTGATTTAGATATTAGATGTCCCCCAAAAGCTCACTGTGAGACAATGCAAGGATATTCAGAGGGGAAATGATTGGGTTAGAGAGCCTTGATCCAATCCATAAATTAATACCCCAATGGGGATTCACTGAGTGGTAATTGAAGGTGGGTGGGGTGTGGCTGGAGGAGGTGGGCATTGGGGGCGTGCCTTTGGGATATATGTTTTGTATCTGGAGAGTGGAGTTTCTCTCTGCCTCCTGGTGCCATATCCCAAGCCATTTCCCTCCACCACGCTCTTCTGCCATGATGTGCCACCTCATCTGGAGCCCTGGGGAATGGCGCCAGCTGTCTGCAGACTGAGACCTCAAACGGAGAGCCCCAGATAAACTTTTCCTCCTCTAATTGTTCTTGTCAGGTCTTTTGTTTCCAGTAATGAAAAAGCTGACTTAAACAATAGTGAAACTCCAGAAGAACACCATGAAAGAGTACAGAGTGACATCCCAATGCCACAGGCCAGTGGTTTCCCATGACAAGTGGTCAGTGGGGACATCTGGGATGCTTTCAAACAGCACAATTTAACGAAAGGACTGACTGCCTTTTCTTCAGTAATTAGTCCCTAATCCTTTTATTTTTCTTGATGACAAATGACCTTTAAGAGATAATTCTGATTGAAAGTAAATTGTGGTGTTTTCCCTCTCTCCAGTTACTCACCTTTTTTTCTCATATTCAGGATTAGCAATTTAAAAAAAATACTCTCATCAATCCAAGATTTAAAAAAGATATACAAGAATTCTACTTATCCATGAAGTTCCAATGTCCTGGGACCACTGCTGGGGACACTGCCCCATCTGCTCAGATTTTTAATGGTCAGCATGACTCGTCCTCTTGAATGCTGGGTTCAGAGGGCCATGTAAGGGCACTGATCTACCCAAGGTCTGTGAATGATGATGATAACAATGGACACATGACATCCAGGCTAAAGCAGTACCTGCTTGTTCAGAGGTCAATTCTACGCCTGGTCTCCACCCTCCTTAGATCAGCTGTAGCTAAGCTGAGACTGTTGTCACTCTCTGGCAGAGATGAGGGTTCAAATGACTCACTTATGGTCACACAGCTAACATGACTGGGTGTTTGAACCCTAGTCAATGTGAGTTTAAGGCTGTGTGATCTTAGCTACAATGCTATAATCCTCAGGAGGAAGCAATTGACGCCCATCTTTATTACAATGCTCAGAAGGTGAGGACCCTCCCCAGGTATTTCTAAGAAGAGCAGGGAGGAAAAGGACACACTGTGTGGGCAGCAGGGCACCCTTAGAGGTCGTGACCTTGCTCTCCTTCTTACACTGACCAACTCTGTCCTGCATGGACCCTGGTTCCTCAGAGACAATTGCCTTCTTTATGTTCCATTTCTATCTTTCTCAGGGTCTTCTTTTGAGCCAGGCAACCCCGTTTTGTTAGGGTTATGTTATGTGCCTGCACAGAGACTGGCCAGTTCCAGTGAGCTCCTCCACAGTTTCCAGCCCCCTTTGCAGTAGGTTGGCTACAAGACTGGGTCTGCTGATCGAATGGAAAGAAATGATACATGTCACTTTTGAGCTGATGGTTGAGCACCCTCTTCCTTGACTCCATCTACCAGCTCACACTGGGAGTGGGAAAACCTAGGAGAGCATCCTGGCCTGCATCTGCATGACCTGGATGAGAAGTAAGCATTGCTTATGTTAGGTCACTGGGGCTGTTTGTTATCACAGCATAACATGGCCTATTCTGACCAATACAGGTTCTTTACTAAAAGTGATTATATAAGTTGAAATTATAGATAAACTTAGATGTGGTGTTTATTTTCTATGTGTCTCTGTTTGTGTGGACTAAGAAAAGTGACCCACATGAAGGATGAAGAATAATCACAATATTATAAATGGAAAAGAATAGTCCAGTCCTGGTAGAGGTTGGGTGGCCAATTAGGTGTCCCTTCTAGACACTGGAGGCTGGACTCATCTACCCCTAGCACAGGCTGGATGCTTGTGAGTATGGTGTTCCTAGGGATTTCAGTGATCACAGCCTGCCCCCCAGTGTCAGGAATGGCTGTCTGAGCTGATAGGAGCAGGGTAGAATCTTCTGTTTTAATGATAGCAAGGGTTTGTCAATTAGCATTTTTTCCATTCTGGCTGGTATTTGGTCAGTTGTCCAGATGAGCTGTTCTCTAGGCCTGGAGATTTTCTGATCTGGGTGTCAGCTGGGAGGCCATAACCAGGGCTATTGGCCATCTCCAACAACGTCCAGGTGACTATTGGAATAACATGATTTTCATGTGCAGGAGGAGAAAGAGCAACCACCAGGCTGTGTGAGAGATTCTGGGTCCCAGGGCCCTCTGGGGACTCTCTGGTGAGATTCCTCCCTTGAGCCCAAGATCTTGGATGAGTGCCTCCTTTCTCAGTCTTTCTTCCTAAGCTGTCTTCCCCTTTTGCCCTGTGATTCTCATTGAGAAACAGGAATACCCATGTCTTTCCAGGTCTCCTTTCAAGACTGAGATGAAGCCAAGAAAGTTCTGCCCAAGTTATCCTGAGTCGGGGGCTTTGCATCACACTGTGAAAGATGCAATGGAAGAATTCTGCTGGTTACATTAGAAGAAATAGTGGGGCACTATGTTTTGATCCTGGCAGCTTATTGAAAAATGGTCTTTTAAAGAAGAAAGCAAGTCTAGTTAGTGGAAAGGAGAGTAGAATAAAGACTTATTTGGATGTGAAGGAAATAAAAGGCTTTAGAACAACTGAGGGAAAGATGTATCGGAGGCAACAGTGAATAAAATATTAGGAAAATAAAAGGAGTGGAGGTGGCCATTAGGAACAGTTAAAGCAGAAAGAGATAAGTCACCCAGAAATGAGGGAGAAGATGAAAAAAGTATAAAAGGAAATATTACTGTTGGAACAAAGGGAGCGGGAAGCCACGGACAGAATAAACATTCCCCATAACCGGCTGAAAGCCAAACACAGAATTGGCTAATTCAAGTCTAGGGTATGGGCAGGTAGAGGATATCTATCAGGCACAGAGGTAACACCTGCAGATGACTTGATAGCACAGTGCAGAGCGTAGACATCAATTGATCAATTAGGCTGTGTTCATGCCTTCAGAAACAAAAACAGTGATCGCAAACAGAACTCTACAATACTGCAAAGATAAAGGAACATTATAAAGTGCAAATATGATCCAGGGAACCCAAGACGGTATTACCTACCTAGTTCCTCTTAACCTCCACTACCCTGCAACAGGGACCTGTATTTATGTCAGGAAAGTGTCCCTAACCATCTCCTGGGTCTTCCATATGCAAATAGGCAGCTCCATGTTCTTCTTAAGTGGTCTGGTTCTGTCTGAGTCTTTCTGTCCTTTGCCCAGGTGTCAGCCTGCATCAGAGGGTGTTCCAAGCGTGTACCCCAATCATGGCTCTCTAGGTCAGTCACACTTATCTCAGAAACAGAGGTTTTGTGTTTATTTGTAAGTAAATGAAGGGAAAAAACAAAGAATGATGAGAAGGAAGGGTAGATGGGGTAGGAGTGGCTGGCTGAAAACCTTGGTTGGATATGTAGGAAAGCATGCTCAATATTTTGGGCTCTTTATTTCCTATTGTGCATGAAATCTTCCTATTTCTGGAGACCCAGGTTTTCTCAGCAACACTCACCTCAAGTCTGTGACAACTTCCTTTTCACTTAGGCAGAGAACTTCATGCACAGACGGCTTCACAACCACCTGTGCTAGTTGCCTTGGAATGAACTAAAAACTCGTTCACCAGGTCGGCTGGCTTTGTGTTACTCTAGTCATACAAGTGGACACATAATCTCACCGACAGGGGCTAATCAGATTTTGCTGACCTAACAGCACACCTAACAGCATGAAATTGTAAATGTTCTCAATTCCTATGTCACTGGCTTTTTCCTATCATTGATTATCAACCCAGTGTCATTTAGCGTTTACTAGCTTACACCGAAGCAGCAGCCATAACCCTCTTAATTACTTAGGGGATTAAACACACACATACACACGGGCACACACAAAGCTATGATATTGGAATGTACAGTGTGGCCTAGTTTAAATTAAAAAGATCCCCAAAAGTATGATTGTTTCCAGATTCTCAGTAGTGAATTAAAAGCTGTTTGGTGTCATGAAGATTACAGGAGCAATCACATTTACGGGCCTGCTTTGCATACCAACTCTATTAATTTCCATACTCAGGGTGGCTTAGCATTTCCAAGCATGTTAACATAGATGCCATTTGGGATAGTCACTGGGAAAAAAAATTAAGAGAGAGAGGCAGAGAGACAGACAGATGGACAGAATCAGGCAGACAAGAAGGGAGAAGAGGGGAAGGGAGAGCCAGAAAAAATCGTTCTTACAAATCAAGTTCCATTTGAAATATATTGATTCTGATAAATACAAAAATCAAAAGACAAATGAGGTCTCCCGGTGGCCTGACCCCAGAGTCACGAGCAGGGATCAAATTACCAGGAAATCACATATTGGAATTCACTTATTGTGCCCATCCTGCACCTTGCCATGACGGACTCTAATTATCGAGATGATTTCGTTGGTGAAATTGCATCAGGATGTGCTTGGGCTGCACCTTGGATGCCCCTCAACACTCCACACTGCATCTTCATTACTGTGCTGCTCTCAACTCTTTTTTTTTTTTTCTTAAGCAGTTTTTATTACACTCAAAGGTCTTAAGACAAGTACAAAATAACCTTGTAATCAGGATACTGTATCAGTCAATAAAAAAGGAGAAACCACTACAGTATGAAGATATACAAATGACTAAAGTATACAGTTATGACAGTTAACAGACAACTTGAAATGGGGAGAGCTTTCTTTCAGAAATGCTAAATTTTCTTGAAACAGGACAAATAAAATATAGTGCTCTAAATATGCATAATCATGAAAACAAAGAAGAGCAGTCTTAACACTTACACTATTAGCATAGCAGACTCCATTGCGTCTATTAAACAGCCTTAGCCAACACATGCCTACTCCCTTTTCTAGCTTTAAGGACAGTTTCCTCTAAGGAATACTAGTGCAGCATGACCTTAAATAATTTATTTTTAAAGTTACAATCTACAGAGAAATTAACACCTTGTCAATCTAGATATAACAATGGCAACCATTCTTCACATGCACTTCTCTTAGAATAAATCCCCTTGGCTGGCAGGATAAGGTTATGCTATAGAACCTTCTCCCCAAAGCCACAAATCCCCTCTATCACCTGTCCCTGCTACCCTCATCCCCCCTTCCCCACACTGACATTCACCTTCCCCCTCCCCCCCCCAGAAAAGTGCAGTTCATGGTAGCCTTCCTAGAAATGGTTTTGATGAATGTCCCAGCATACATGCTTTTTTTTTTTTAAAGTCACCTCTGAACACCAGAGGTAATAAAAATGAATTGTGTTCTTGCATTTCATTTTAAGCCTTCACTAGGTCAAAAAGGTGTGCTCTGAGTATTTGAGTTTTTGTTGTGTGGGGTTTTTTAAAAAAATATTTAGATGCTCTGGGATATAATGGGAGAGAACATCTCAGTTTCCCCAAACAAACTGAGGGTCAGAAGGGAAAGAGATGCACACTGGGGCCCCCAGTTTGGCTAAGCTTCCAGCCCTCTTCCTGGCTCGTTTTCTTTCACAGGAACTAATTATTGCTTCCTCAGCACTGAAACAGGGACTGCTCTGCAAAGGCTGTGACCCTGGTCATAGTCCACCTGTAACAACCCTGCTCTGTAAAACAAGCCCAAGAGCTCTTACCAGACGGAAATTCTTCAGCCCTCAAGGTCACTGAAACTTCGTTAGTGCAGTTTAGAGTAGATGCTTAAGATTTGGCATATATTAAATGATTATTGGCACAACGTTCTCCAGTTTCATGTATAAATATTGATTTGCACATGGCCCATAGCCCTGGATGCGTCAGCCAATCTGCACCATTTTTAGGTCAGCAATAATCCCATCTCTTCCCTTCGAGCACTGGAGGGAAAGCTGCTTCATCCGGGTCTCCAAGGCCTGGCCCTCCAGGGAGGTGTTGCTTTGGCTCTTGCCCCTGCTACCACCACCACTGCGGTTGCTGAGACCTTGATTGTTGTTGGCTTTGTCACTGGTTTTATTCTCCGCCCCTTCTGCCCTGTCTCCTCGTTCTCCCTCACATTCCGGGGAGGAGGCCCCACTGCATTCACTTCGAGGACCTAGCACTGGGAACATCAGCCCAAATTCTGATAGGGACACTGGGCTGGGCAGATCCAGACTGCCAGGCCTTGTGACTGCAGGGAACTGGTCAGGTATCTCAGATGGGCTCGTTGGTCCTGAACTAAAGCTGGACACAGACTGGGTTTCTGAGTCATCTTCAGACACAAAGTTGCTACAGTTGTCATCTTCAAAGGCCTCCGAGGCCACTGAAACAGCATCTGGCTCAGGCTGGCCACCCACCAGGTCCTCCACAGACGTGCTGCTGCCCTCTGCCCCGACGCCGCAGCCCCGAGGGCCCATGGCACTGGAACGCCGCCGCTCGTGGATCTCGTCTGAGATCCTCTCCAGGTTCTTCAGTGCCGTCTTGTACTCGCCCTTTGCCAGGGTCAATTTGGCCTGCAGGTCGTCCACTGTCTTCTTCAGTTGCTCAAGCTGCACGTAATACTTTCCCTTGAGTTCAAAATAAGGTTTGGACTTGTTGATGGCCCTCTTGAGTTTCTTCTCCAGCTGTCGCATGCGGCCTATGGCGGCATTGTACCTGGCTGCAGTCTCCTTGTGCACCAGCTCGCTCCTCGTCTTGGTCTGCTCCGCCTCCATGACCCTCTGGGTGGCGTGATTCAGCATCTCCTGCCAGGCGGAGTCGAACTGCCGCTTGTCATCCTCCAGCAGCCGCTGCTCGGCCAGGGAGATGGTCTCTTTGGCAGCACGAAGCACCTCGGTGGCCCTCTGGAAGTCCTGTGTGGCTTTCTGAGCCTCCAGCTGAGCCTGCCTCGCCACCCTCCGCGCCTCCCAGTAGGGCTTGGAGTCCTCCACAGCTTTGCCAATCTTCTTCACCATTTCGTCCAGTTTCACCGTTGCCTCCACCAGGACAGAGCGGAACTTCTGACGAGCATCCTCAAGTTCAGTCTCTCGTCTGTTGATATCATCCGTAGATTGGTTTAACTTCTCCAGTTCTCCCTGTATCCGGGGGTCCACCTCTTCCTCCTCTTCCAGCCCCTGCTCCATCCCTTCTTCCTCCTCCTCCTCCTCCGCGTCCCGGGATGGCGGCAGGAGCTCTGCGGGCTTAGAGGTTAATAGAGTGGCGTGTCTCCGCTTCAGCGCCGCGTCCATGCGGGCAGCCCGCAAGCTCCGCAACCAGGATGCCCCGCGGCCGGCGCGCCAATCGCTCAGTGGCTCGGAGCCGCCCTGCGAAGGGTCGCGGCTGCCGCAGGCTCTGCTGGAGCCGCCTCGCCACTGCCGGGCACGGTCGGGGAGCCACCGCGGCTGGCACCCGGAAGGCGCCGCTGGCCCATGCGGATCCCTCCGGCCCCGGCGGAGTGGCGCCTGCTCTCAACTCTTGAAGTGCTCACCAGCCTCGCAATCAGGAGGGCCACTGTGCGTGTGCGTGTGCTTATGTGTGGGTGTCTGTCTGTCTGCCTCCTTTTCTTTAAACACGCCAGTCACGTGCCACAGGCATAAAGGAATGAAGCTCACGGTCAATGGTGCAGAGGTGTTGTAGGGGCCTTGAAGCATCCGACCACATTAGACCACCATCCACATACCCTTTATTTCCATCTATTAAAGAACAGTGCTCGAGAGCCCACAATTAAATGGTTACACCCACCGTCCATTTCAAATGCTTCTGTGAAGAAACCACGCTTGATGTGCATTTAGCAATCTACCCTCTTCCCCCTTAAACATAGAGTAAAGTGGCGTTAGTGTTAAAAATAGGACGAGATCATAACCACCGATCTGGAGGATGCACATTTGAAGGAAGTCAATAGGAATTTGGGGGGATTTGAAATTAATCCACAGAACAAACCGGAGAGGTTTTGAATCTTTCTGAGAATGATCTTATCAGCTTTAAGAATCAGAATTTTTGATGCTTATGTCTAAAAATCCCAGCAGCCAATATCATGGTCCACCATTACTTTGATCTAATGCTATGTATGAGAAACTACAGGTAGGACAGCAATCTACAGGAAGGCAGAGATTTTGCTCTTGGGGTCTTCCCAGGGGAAATGGATTTCATTTCCTTTACATACTGTAGAACTCACACAGGAGCTGGCAGACCCTTTCCTGGGAGCACAGCAGAAATGCCTGCTGATGATGAAATACTGAAAAGAGAGACACGCCACTCTATTAACCTCTAAGCCTGCAAGTGTCCAGTTCAGGTGCTCCACCCTGGGTCCGTCAGTGACAGAAGAAACATGATCAGAAAACAGTAGTTTAGGAAATACTGCATCCTGAAACACATTCCTCGACACTAGTGAATCCCAATATGAGGCTAGGCCAAAAGCATCTTCAAGTGATACTGCTTACAGTTTAGAATCGACTGATCCTAGATGAATTCCACTGGCTGATGGATGCGGAAGACATTCTGCTGGAATCCAGGAGTGCAGTCCAAATCTTCTGCAGATGTTAGCAGCACCTGAGAAAACCAAGGCCATCAATATTTTAATAGTGGCTTGTGTGTTTGCCCTGTTAACATTTTTACCAGATATGTGACTTATAGAAATGAGCTGAGGTTTTAATTTCAGTTCCCAAATGAAGAGGCAAGTTGATACTTCTCCTGGGTCTGCCAACAAGGCGTTTTGGCAATGAGATCTGGAAAATCCACAAAGGGAACAGCTGCTGCAGCTTCCATTAAGTTGCAGTTAAAGAAATAACATCGTCAGATTTTTACACCTGCTAAGAATCTCACCATGGTCTCCATGTGTGAAACTTCATTATAGAAACTGTCAGTTTCCTGTGATGCCTGAGTTAAAACCAACTTTAATTTCATACATGCAAAGGAGCGTTGTCATCTCTGAGGAGGAAGGAAAAGAGAAGGAGACGTTTCCTTTGGATGTGACTTCTAATAGAACCTAAGGCCCGTTGAGCCTCTGCACCATAGCCCACTACGGTGGTCACAAGCCAGGGGTAGCTACTGAGCATCTGAAATGCAGCTGGTCCCAATTTTAGACACTGATAGAATAAAAAACAATTGGATTTTGGTAACTGAACAAGAATAAAAAAAAATACCTAACTATAATTTTATATTAATTACACATTGAACTGCTAATACATACACACACATATTTATATATGTGGGGCAAAATACATACATTGTTAAAATTAATTTTACTTGCTTCTTTGACTTTTGTGAGTTTTGGCTACCATATAATTTTAAATTTACAATTACTTCCATAGGCTCAAATTTGTCTTTGCAAATACTTGGGCTACTTACTTTATCTATCAGTCAGAAAGTTAGGTTATCAGCTTTGAAATATCAAAGTATATGATACCCTTCCCGGCAAGGTGTAACTCGGGTAAGAAATGAACTTATAGTACAGTAAACAAAGATCATACAATCCATGAGGATAGGCCTTAGCTCTTTTCCTTGCCTGTTTACACTGAGTACCACATGCACTGACACAGAGAATACATCCCATAATACTTAACAAGGAAAACTGACATTTTTGAGTCTTTACCATATGCCAAGAGCTGTGCTAAGCTCACTATATGTGTATGATTTCACTTACTGTCTTCGGTGGCTCTGCAAAGTGTGTAGTAATGTAAGAGAGAGTTTATAGAGGAGGGACCTAAAGCCTTAGAGGTCACCAGCTTGCCCCAGATGTACAGTTAGGCTGGGTTGAGTAAGGACTTGAGTTCAGGTCTAAATTTCCTCTAAGTCTATACACAGTCTAAGCCCTGTCCATTCCCCTTAGGCCCCGCCAGGGAGGACTTTGTGGTTTCTTTTTTTTTCCCTGGATATTTCTCTAAAAACTGTGGAAGACTATTTCACTGTGAGATTGGTGCCAGTAAAGAGTGTTGGGAAACTGACATGGCAGGAGCAGCCCTCAATCACTGACAGGTGGAAGGGTGCATAAATACCCGGCTCCCTCTCCCTTCAGGTGAGACTACTGGGGGGCACAAGCTGCCTCCCAGTCCCCACTTGGATCTGAGCTGCAACCCCACTGTGTATCTGGCATGAGTCACCTTTCCTTAGCTCTCTCTTCCTGGGCCTGTTTCCCAGCCCCGTCAGTATTTTTCCGAGACCAGTCCTCCACATCGACAGCTTGTGCTGGAGTCCTTGACTGGGTATCTACTTCTCAGGAAACCAGACTCTGACACTGGACCCCATTCTCAACCACTGCACACAGGCAGCTGAAGAAAGCTCATTATCATCCCTGCCGGCAAACTCAGAAGAGGGTGCAAAAGGTTGGGAGCTGTGGAATCAGGGCATCTCTCTAAATACCAGCCTCCTGAAATCCACTGAACCCCAAGGAATGGGGGCAAGAATCCCTCTCAGAAGGTTCATGATGCAGCCGGCCTGAGCCACATCAGAAAAGTTGAAATGAAAGTGCCATCCCATCGCCCGACATCATCTTTCTCAGATCAGAGGGCGGAGGGTGCTCTAGTACAGGGTCTTGCAGATCTGCTTGTAAAACCTCACCTCATCCTGAGACCAGGCTCTGACACATCGCTTCCAAAGCAATGGCACCACTGGCATCCTAAGTGGCATATACACCATCTCAGACAGCTTCAGAACTCAGAATAATTTGCGATTTTACAAGCAGAAAATCGATAACTGGCTGATGCTAATTTGGTTAAGTAGCCAGCAGGTGAAGGTTATCCCAGGCCCCTGTGCCTACAACCGTACGTTACCTTCTAATTGGTTAATTCTGCCCTCAAATCCCAGACCATTAACCAATGAGCTCTGCTCCCCGTACATATTAAGGGAGATGCAATTTCCCCAGGGATGCCACGCGCTTAGCTCTCCAAGCTTGAGAGGAACTAACTGCTCCGTGGGGGAGTTTTCTCCATCTTTGTCTTCCCGTGACTCAGTCCATCATAAAGCCCTGCCACAGTCTATTCAGGATTCTCTACAATTGTAAAGAGGGGGCAGAAAAATGAACCTTCTCCAACTGCTGACCCTTAGGAGGGTGGGGTCAGAAATGTCCCACAGGCCTAGTTTTGTCTGCAAATTCTTGTGTCAGTCCGTCTACCAGTCAAAATTCAGCTTAAATATTCGTCACATAAAAGTACTCAGCAGGTAGACCAGGGTGACTTGGTGAGGTAAGAGCTTGTAAAATCATGCACTCGCTCACTCATGAAGACTTGCTAAACTCCTAGAATTCAGTTAGGGCTTTGCCAGATGCTGCCTAGAAACTTTTAAAGAAGGGTGATAATCTTGCAGTTCAATGCAAGGACTCTCAAGCCGTTGTTCCCATTTGAATTTTGGCTCCACCCGTCACAGACCATGTGATGTGGCTTGCTTCATGGCTGCTCAGCAGGACCTGGGTTTTCTCATCTATCAAGGAAGGTTGGGGGCCCTGTGCATGGCTGTGTGGATCTGATAGGCTGATTCACAGAATGCACTTAGGAAGGTGGTGCCTAGGAAGAGTGGTCAACAGATGATCAGCTACAGGATCATGGTCTAGAAGAGGAGAATGGCTGGGCAGATCCTACATAATTAATCAGCTAACGGAAACGAATCCCTAAGTTGAAAGGAAGGCACAGTCCCTTAGGGAGCATGTCAAACTGGCACAGAAGTGTCGAGGGAATCACTTGCAGAAGGGATATTCCCTCCTTGAGATCAAAAGTAAGGACTGGCTGGATAAGCAGAGGGATGGCAGCTTATCCTGAACCATCAAGCCCTATTTTCTTTGGCGTAAATAACAGGTATCAGGTAGCCCATCTCCAGGATTACAAAACTTCATTCAGAGAAAGAATCCAGACTAACTAAGGGCTTCCCAAAGCCGAAGTTCTTGCTGGCCAGCCATAGTGGAGTGTTCTATCTCCCTTTGACAACTTAGCAGGATTCAAAACAGTGTCCGTTTGTGAACTCAGCATGGAGAGCCACTCTTCAATTTCAATCCCACTAAGTTTGGGAGGGAGATATAAAGCATGACCCCTCATTGTGGTAGAATATCCCTGGGACATTATGCAAGAGCCAGGAAGCCTTCTCCAACATTATGAGAAACTACACGTATGAAGACCTAAACATGCTGTTCCCCAAGCCCTCTTTACCTCTGCCAAAGTATGTGCTGTGGACATTCCGAGTTTATTTTTATTGCCAGGCAATAATGGTCTTCCTCTATTGTTCTTGGGTTCATTTATGCATCATCGTGCCTCTCATAAATAACAGGTAACCAATACACCTTTGAAAACATGACAACTGTAAAATTTTATGATCACTAACAGGTTCCTATTACTGGAAAATTACAATCAGCCTGCCCTGAAAGCAGAGATACATCTCTGCAGACAATAAGCACAGGTCTGAGCCTTGCTGGTTCAGTACAAATTCTGGTTATACTAGTGGAAGAATAAGACAAGTGACCAGTGCCTCAGTTTCCTTGAACAGAAGAGTAATACTGGAATCTTGCAGGATATCATGAGGATAGGGTGAGTTGATTATTGTAAAGAGACATAAGTAGCACTTGGCACATAATAACTGCTCAATAAATGCTTATTATTATTTTTAATAATAATACACATGATTCACTGATATTCCCTGGGGCAGACACTGACATTTATTGTTAGAATATTATTTGTTGCTACTATAGAACTGCTCAGTGGATATCTGTGCTCAGAAGCATACAGATGGTGAGAGCAGGGATGTGAGTCCAAGAGGGGAAGAGCAGGGCATTGGCATGGTGGGGTCAGCCGGGCAGTGAGGAGGTCAGGGACGCCTGCATCTGGGCTGCTTCTGTAAAAGGACACCATGTCCTCCCCTGAGCGTTTCCTCATGTCACCTGTATTTCTCTTTTTAGCTTCCATTTCTTTGATGCAGCACAGAACTTTCAGTTTTATAAATAGCGGGCTGGGCTGGGCTCGCTTATCCTGACAGGTACTGACTTGAGAGTGGAGCCAACTCTGGAGTGCGCTTCCTCTCCCAGACCACGGGCTGCCAGCTGGCATGAGTGGGATGATGTGGCCAGTGTGGCCAGAGCTCTGTGTCACCGAGCTGGATCACCAGGTTACGTGGAGTGGCCTTTTGGTGCTGACCTGTGGCCTTGTCCTTGCTCCTGCTCACTGCATTCAGGTGCCACTCGCCTGGCCCTTCAGGCATCTGAGGTGGCCACCCATGCTTTAGATCTTGGGACAGCCAAGAACCATCCCTGCTTTCTCCACATGTGTCACAATGGTGCCACATGCTGTGCTGCTGGCTCCTTTGAAGTGACAGGGGCCATGGGACCTCCCAAGCACTTGCCCACAGATAGAGGGTAGAGGGACTGTCACTTCTACTAGGCCCAGTCCCTGAAATGTCCTGCGGGACCCTCTCTCTTGCCCTACCCAAGAAAACAGAAAGGCAGGGCTACCAAGGGCCAGGGTCACCTAAAAGCAAGAGCCCAGAAGTCAGACACTGGAAAGATGACGGGGATCCAGGAGAGCCACCAGCAAGGAGCATTGACCCACTGTGTCACATCACTGAGACTTGGGGATGTTTGTCCCAGCAGCTTGCGGAGCCCACAGATCACTAGCTTGCAAGGAGCTCGGCAGGGGGCTGCCACGGCTCTGGGGACTGATCCCGGTTCCTGGGGAAAAACAGCAACACTAAAAGAAAAGCTGACACAACTGTCCTCAAACCGTCAAAAATCAAAAGAAACCTAAACCTCCTGCCACAAATAATTATCTCCACAGGCCGGGACCACCTGTATGGCACCCTCTCCTGAGCTGGCTCCCAACTGATATTTTCCAGATGAACTCGTTGGTGTCCCCCAGCTCCTTTGTCCACCCCTCACTGGCTCACTCTGCACTTGCTGTTAGCTGGATGGACAGCTACTTTATCCCTGCCACAAAACACCTCCGGTTTCTCTTATCACAGTTGGTCTATGGGAACCAGTTTGGTGGTCTTGAATTGGTGGGGAAGAAAGGCTACTCTCTCCGAGTTGGAGGCTATAAAAATGTCACAGCACCACATTGTAATTGATTCTTTATCTACCGTGGACCAAAGGTCCAGAGTCCGGGGAGGCTTTATAAAGGCACACTGTCGACAGGAAGAGCACAGAGGAAAGGAACAGTTCTAAGAGCTGTGGTGCACACACACGCACACACACACACACATGCACACACACACACACGCACACACATGTGCACCTGTGTGCACACCATGTAGCGCAGCTGCGGTTATCTTCAGCAATCCTCTGGCTGACTAGGACTTCCTTAACATGCCCCCGCTGTTTCAAAGTCTCAGGAAGATAGAACAGCTGTCACCTTTCAGGCCATTAAGATAACAAACACTTGGAATTATTTTGTGATTCCAGGGGAGGCCAAAGGTGAGTCCTGCTCTCCATTCACACGTGGAATCCAGCACCCTGGCCCCTGGACCTTGTCTCTCCTTGATACTACCTGACATCTTTCCTTCAAGTTATTTCAAGGGAAGCTGCATGCATCTGGGAAATCAGGGGATCAGAAGCCAAAACTCATCCAGGCTGGCCCTTTCTCTGACTTTTAGCAAACCTTTGCACCAGGACCACCAACCGGGTTCACTTTGGTAGTATGACCACAAAGCCATCCACAGTGTGCAGTCACTGGGGGACCTCAAGAAGACAACAAGAACAAGAGAAGATGGAGTAGTGGCCCCCAGAATGTGCTCACCCTAACCCCACACCCTGTGAACACATCAGGTTACATGGCAGAGGGGAATGAGGGACAATGGCCAGCTGCCCTCAAAACAGGAAGGCGGTCACAGGTCCACACCAGATGGATTCAATCACAGGAACCTTTGAAAACAAAGGGAAGAGTCAAAGAAAGAGCTGGAGTAGCGGAAGGACAGGTGGGATGTGGTGTGAGAGGAGACACTGCGGCTTGGAAGATGGAGAAACGGTCCAGGAGCCAAGGCATTGGTGGCTTCTAGAAGTTAGAAAGTGCAAGAAGAACAGCAAACGAGGGTTCTCCTCCAAGGACTGAAGAAAAGGTGGTAAACCCTGTGGCCAATACCTTGACGTTAGCCCAGCAAGACTCACCTGGACTTGTGGCCTTTAGATTAAAGCCAGCATACTATGTCAATACATGATTCCCAATGACCACCCTGGAACCAGCTAGGTGTCCATCAATGAGTGAACGGATGAGGAAATGTGTGTATATACACAGTGGAGCACATTCAGCCATGGAGAAGGAGGAAATCATGTCGTGTGGAGGAAAATGGATGGAACTTGAGAACATTATGTGAAGCAACATAAGACAAACTCAGAAGGTGAAGGGTTGTATGTTCCCTCTCTTATGTGGAATCTAGGAGGAAAAAGGGAAAGAAAGGTTGGAAGATCTCATGAAAATCCAAAGGAGGTCAGTAGAGGAAAGGGACCAGGGGTAGGGAACAGGAAAGGGGAAATCCTGGGGAGTGATACTGAACAAATCATGTTGCTGTGTTGTGTGCACGTGTGAAGCTGTGACAGCTCCCACCACCATGCACAGCCACAGTGCACCAAAGGAAAAAAATGTGAAAACTGTATGAAAAGAATCTGCATTGTTTCAAGTTGTTAAATGTGTGGCAGATTGTCCCCGCAGCTACAGACAGCTCACGGCCGGTGTGGCACCATCTTGACCCCAGACACTCAGGAGACACTGGTTCCTTTACTTGGATTATCAAGCTCTAATCTGGGCAAATCAATAGAGAGTGGAAAAGGGAGGAGAGGTAGAGGGGAGCTGGGGAAGACGGGCTCCCAGGTGGAAGGGAGTTTGTGACCTCAAAGCCCGTGGACAAGACTGCAGCAGGAATCGTCCTAAGTGCTCTTTCCTGAGCTTAAATAGGAGGCATAGCCCTGTCTCCATTTTTTTTTTTTTGGTTGTCAATGCACCTTTGTTTTGTTTACATACGTGGCGCTGAGAATCGAACCCAGTGCCTCATACATGCTAGGCAAGCGCTCTGCCACTGTGAGATGACCCCAGCCCAGAGCCCCTTCTCTTTTATCTTAGTAATCTTTCTGTAAATTATAGGGCATTTTGATCCACTGTTATTATAGAGGCACTGGTTTCACTGTTTCATTAATACTCTTGTCAAAATTTTAAATTTCTATTATCTGCCAGTCTGAGCTAGATGCTAGAGATAGAAAAATAAACAAAGTCCTTAATAAACTTATTATCTACAAAAAAAGAGACACATAGGCATCTAATGTATCATGTGTCTCTATCTATTGAGAATTCACGAGGAAGTTGCTCAGATCAAAGATTTTTGAACTAGACTGCCTGTGTTCAAGACCCAGTTTTTCCATTTAGTTGCTGTGCTATCTTGGGCAATTTACTTAACCTCCCTGTACTTTAGTTTCCTTATATGCAATAATATAACTGATAATCATATCTATTTCTATTGGTTGTGGGGCTCAGAAATCAAAGAGTTTAGGACAGAAAATGGTTCACAGTAGGTGCTATGAGCTAGCATTTCTATTATTAATTATGATATATATTAACATGGAAATGGTGCTATGGAAATAAAGAGTGTTCTCATCACTCTTCAGATGAGAACAGGGACTGGGTCATGTTACAAAGAAATGATGTGATGAAGAATCATGATGGTCACCCCTGAAGACAGCCAGGGATCCAGGCATATTGGAAAGACAATGGGAGTTTTGTAAAGTGGCAAAGCACAAGAAAGAATGTTCCATGTAGGACTCTGATAAATACAAATACCATGGCATGTCAGTTCAAGAAGCAGAGAGCAATTTGGCAGGGATAACAAGCTCTGGGTTGTTTACAAGATTATTTGAAGGTGTTTTGTTGTCTCAAAGTAGGACTGAGTAGACAATGCATGTCCTTCTGGAATCTGGCTAAAACAGCCAAACTATCCACTCAATGAAATCACAATTTTTTTCAAAATGAAGTTAACTCTTTCCCGTTAAGATTTCGAGACTAATTCACTAGGCTCCAATTAAAAACCCAAGGATAAAACAGTCTTGCAAGAAATTCAATTAACAAATTGAAAGAATAAAATCTAGAGGCAAGGCTACCCATAGTAGGTGGCCTTTGTGTCTACTCATGAAAGGTTGGTGATTGAATCAGTGGGGCCAAATTCCAGGTAAGACCTGCTTCTCCAGGTCAAGCAAATGAACCCCTGAACGAGGTCCTCTTGGGTGAGATAATAAAAATAATGACAACCTACCACAAGCCAGGCGCTGGAAACTGTCTGGCCTACACAAAACCTGGTGTTCACTGGAACCATGGACAGGGGACTTGGGTCCAACCACTTCCTGTCTTTGTTGAGACACCTCTGAGACATATTCCAAGTGCCCCTTGAGGACTGAAAGGCGGACCCCTGGCTGTCTACAGGAGTGACCGTCATGACTGCCCATCGGTTCTTGTCCTCCTCCCTGCCCTGCCCTCCTGCCCCCACTCCTGCTTCCTAGATCACTTCTCAAAGAAAACCCCAGGCCCCAATCCTCAGGCTCTCATTTCCTGTATTAGTTTCCTGTTGCTGCTATAACAGCAAACCACAACCTCAGGGGCTTACAAACCCCTTTATTATCTTACAGTCATGGCTTCTAAAATGGGACCACCATGCTGTGTTCCTCCAGGAGAATCTTTTCTTCCCCTTCCCGCTCTGCCACCTGCATTCTGGCCTTGGGGCCTTCTTCCTCACCTCTGAAGCCAGAGGCATAGATAGCATCACCTCTCCTGTTGCTGTCTCTCTTCTTCCTCTTCACATCACCTCCTATTTCTAACTCAGACTCCTCTGGGTTCCTGGATGAGGACTGCTCTGATGAAACATGCTCACCTGGGAAACCCAGGTACCATCTCCCACTCGGGGAATTGGGATGGGGATGTATTTAGGGGCCCGTTATTCAGTCTACCGCCAACATGAGCAGTCTACCGCCAACATGAGCAGTCTACCTGAGGGAAGGGAGACGTTTCATCAGCACATTGTGTGCACAATGTCCGGGAGAGGGTCATGGTGATTCCTCATACTGCAACAATATTTATCGCTGAAATCAGGAAAATCTATAGAGAGACCTCACCAATGTGAATAATTACACATCCAGGCCTGATGTTGTGTCAATTGAGCAATTAGACTATGACCTTTTCCTGCTTAGAAATAATTACCAGCTCGGGCTCGGCCTCACTGTGAAGTGAAACATTTTCTTCTAACTGCAGCTCTCCCCACTTTCTTCTCTGCCAGACTGCAGACAAGATGTCAGATTTGTCATCACATGGGAAGGTTTTTATTAATTATCTTTCAGAGGCAAAGTCCTTTGTGTAATTTATTTTTTCACACCACGAAAATTCTTCTATTGAACTAAATGTCTATCTTGTTAAATTTTTTTTTCTGCTAAAGGTTTTCACTCTGAAAGTTTCCAGGAGAAAAGAAATAAACCTAGCAAAAATTGGTGTTGAGGACAAGGAATTTATTGTGTTAAGCAGAATGCCACTTCACTCCCCAGGACAGAGCGTGGGGATATGCATCTTCCTCCTTTAAAATCTAAGATCCTTACATGCAGTTAAGCCAAAAACTTCCCCAAATAGTTGTTGCCAGAAAAGCAGGAATTGGAGTGACTGTTCTTTAAATATCAATTACTCCCCTTCTGAGAGACTACTTCACTGATGTAAGAAACCTTGATTGAGGGCCTACTGTGTGTCAGTGCCAAGATGTGTACAAATCAATAAGAACCAAGTTTTTAAGCCTCCAAGGAATACAGAGTAAGAGGAAAGACTGTTATATAAATTTCCACTTTAACAACACAGTTGAAGAATTGAGATGGAGAAAGTGACTGATGGGAGGGAAGGGGAGGGCCGGTTAATTCAGTGTTGGGGGAGGGTTGTAGGGCACTTAGGCTGCACTGTCCTAGATGACACCGGGGTGGATTGGCTGTGCCCCCTTCCGTTTTAAACAGAAGACGTCAGTGGGCAGGACTCCAAATTATGGTCATCCTTGATTGTCCTCTCTGGGGCAGCTACTGGCTACTACTCTGCAGGACACAGTTGTCTCAAGACTGAGCTTTGCAAATGATTCAAATATTCCTTGTCTTTTGCATTGTTGAGCATCAAATGCAGGTTCTTGTTGTTAGCAGCTTTTTTAGAGGGGAGGATTTTTGAAGAGATTTGAAGTAGAAAATGATTTCATTTACTATGAAGCTTTCCTCTATTTTATATTTCTGGAGCAGCAAGCAAGTTATTAATATAATGTCAAAGAGGAATGCAACTTAGAATCAGATATCAAGAAAGAAGTAGAGGAGATATTCCAGCAGTGAAAGATACCTGAAGGATCCTGGTAAGTGTTTAGCAAGGAGCTCTGCTCTCCAAGGAAGAAATGCCTTAATTTGTAATGTTTGCCAATTTTCATGGTGTAAACACTCCTGTCATGGCTAATTTCAAGCTACTGATGTGAGCTCACTGAGGACTGAGCAGCAAAGAGATGTACACAGAGAGAAGCCAAGCATCTCAGGCATAGAACCAGGTATCCTGGCTCCCAATTCTGGGTTATTTGGCCAATAAGTTGCCTGTATTTTTGCAAAGTCTTGCGAATATGAACCACCATGACACAAAGGAGAGCTTCCCTCTCTCCCTGGAGGTATCTCGTAATAGGAAGGGCTGCAGTACCCAAGAGCCCAAACAACCTGGGAAACCCCTCCACTAATAGGGCAAAATGAGCCGCCACAATTTGGTTGTGTAGTCAAAGAAACTGCAGTGAATCCTTCATTCATGACCATGTGTTATTTAAATACTGCTTTTTATGTTTTGTCCAGAGTCCTAGCTCAAATGATCAGAGATAATCCTGCCTTCTGACATGATTAGGGAGCTGCTGCCTGGCTAAGCTGGGGAATAATCAATTTGACCTTGAAAGTTTGTCTGCAGTTGCTTGCTCATGTTCAGAGCGCAGGCCAGGCCTCCATGCTGGCTTCACCCATTCCCGAATCAGCTGAGGACTCTGTTCCCAGGACAAATGTGCACAATGGAGCAGATGGTAGGCAGGCCCCACAGGCCACCGTATCTGCTGGATGGCCTTTGGTTTGTCGATTAGCTGCTAACATTTAAATACCAAGGATTGCCACTAAGTGTCTGGACTCAGACAGCTCAGCACTCGGGCTGGAGTCAAACAGAATGACACTCCACGGATGATGAAGTCCCCTGACAGCCTCATCCTCAATGACCACAGTCCATGTGTCCCCAGCAACAAGTACCGTCTGCATGTTGTGCTGCCAGTTGTGCCATTGTTTGCCTTATGTGCCACTTAGAAGTGCCCTCTAGTTTGTACCTGTGATCCTACAGAGCTTTTTCTTACAAACCAAACTTGTCATTCACCAACCTGCCCTTCCTGGCCTCCCCAAATGTCTCCCTCCCTTCATCCCCACCTACTGATGCTCATGGGAAAAGGTGGGTGGGCCGTACAGGAGCCTGCCTCCACCAGCCAGCCTCCTGGACCCTTCACACAATGCTTCCAAATCTCTGCTTCAGCTTCCTCCGGTACTCAAGTGAATACTTTAGTTAGAGGACCAAGCCCTTCCTCTGAGCCCACGTGTTCAAGGGCACAGACTCCGTAGGGTGCAGGAGGTGGCTGATTGCTGGTCTCCAGTCCAGCTTCAGAGCAATGTCAAGCACCGCCCTGCTCCCCAGCCCTTAAACCTGCTTCCCAGCAAACAAGCAAGGGATGTCTTGATATGGGGGATGCAGCGAGGAGCCCCTCCTGTTTTCATTATGCATGACATCTGGGCATGGCCAAGCCAGTCTCCTCCCCCCCACGGAGCAAACCCCAGTCAGGTTTTGAACTGAGAAAAACAAACAAACAAAAACAGCATCTGAGCTGAAGTAGTTAGCAGAGGACCTTTTTTTATTACTCTCCTGTCTACTTGACTCCACAAGTTCAATTACCTAGAATTTCATGAGTCAGTCAATTGGATATTTTCAACCCAAGCTGGATTCATGCAATATTTCAAAGTTTTTGCTAATCCTAATACTTTTAAAGTTAAGTCTGAGTCTTCATATGGAAAAATAGCATATCTTCCCCCATAGTTGAATTGGAGAAGGGATCATCCTAAAGAATTACACGGTGTCAAATGCACTACCAGGGAGGGCCTCCCCAGAGTCTCCCTGGGGAGCCAGACATTGGTGGAAGGCTTTGTTCCAAGAGTGAATGAGTCTAGGAGTGAGGTGTCTGTGTGATGACCTCTGAGCTCCTCTGCCACTGTATCTGCCAGCATGGTCATCACCCAAGCAGGGTGAAGACTGGAGAAAGGAATGGGTTAGGGTGAGAGAGAGAGGGCCAGGTCCCAAACATGCTCAGTCCTCCTGCTGTACTGGGACTGTCCAGATTTTAGCAAGTGGAAGCCTGGCAGCACCAGGTGCACTGAGCCCCACAGTGCCTATAGGGCCTCCAGGAAACACAGGGGCATTGATGCCCACCCTAGGAGGTCACCCATCTTACGATTTCAATCTACTTCATCATGAGATGCTTCAGCAAAGCTCATTCAAGCTCCGCCTCTTCATCTTGGTAGTGAATTTAAGCCTTTGTTATAAGAAAGACTATTAAGATTTGGCAATAAGACTCTTCAAGGGTGATAAATATCACTTTAAAGGGACTGCATATCCATTGACTGAATAACTCTGTCCTAAAAATGAAAGTCACACTTGGAAAATGGAAGGGTGGTTTATGGAAATGCAAATTGGAATGACTTTATTGGCTGAGTTGAATTCCGCTCATCTTGCCACAAAGAAGCACGAGTCGGGGGTCCTCCCAGCCAACCCAGGGGCCCTGTGGAATGCAGAACTGGACATTAGCTGCTGCACTGTGGCCCATGGTGTCTGCTGTTCAAAGGCAGCAGTAGAAAACACCAAGATGCTATCATCTCTATTATTCTAGAATGTATTTGTCTTCTTTTGAAAATAGAGATCCCTGTAGGACTAACCTCCTTTCTTACCAATATTTTTCCAAGTGGGTTACATATACCACTTCAGCCCAGGAGATAACTGAGGCAATATACTCAAAAAGCTTTTTCTTATTTTTTAATTTTAATTATTGTGTCTTAGTTTAATGCTACCTTCCTATTTATAGTAAGAGATATTGACATTCTATTTATGTTATGATAGAAAATTTCCTTTCTAAATATATTTGTACAACATGGTAAATTGATTTAAATAGAAGCTAGTAAAGACTAAAAGAGGATGTGGTTCCAGTTTTAAAAATCTCATCTATTAAGTCAGAGGAGCCCCTCAATTAACTCGAAGGTTTGCAGACAGGGATGTTCAACCAGAGGTAGGAAGAGTGTTATAGAGACAGACTTAGCCAAAACAAAGTAAAATCCTACTAAATTTTTGGATTCATGGTCTTCAAAGCATTGTTCCTGGACCTGCAGCCTCCATGTTCCTGGGGAAGTTGTTAGGAATGCTGATTCTCAGGCCTAGGACCTCTGTGATTGGGGCCCAGCAAGGAATGGCCCCTTTGGTATTGCAACACCAGCTCAGGTTCAAGCCCCTGGCCTGCCTGACATGACCACCATTCACTCACTTACTCTATTGGTGACTGCAAGGAAAGCTTCTCTCCTATGTAAAGTGCCTACTCCCCTTTGGCCCTGAACAGCCACAGAAGAAGAAAGTTTCTAAAACGTTTCACTGAAGACACAGACACATGCTGTGAGTGAATCTTGGGAAATCCGAGGCCCAGGGTGTGGGAATGAGGCTTTGCTGCAGGAGGAGACTCCAGGGCCTGGAGCTATGATCTCCCGGGCATCTGCGGAGACTGCCTGGTGTGTCCACGACGTATATTCATTTTATTGTCATAGACTGATGGGGCTGATGAGACTTTAACCAAGAATTAAATGTCATGGATTTGCTGGCGGCAAGCACTCACAGGAATTGATCACCACAGCAGGGCAGCTCCGGCCTTCCCCTGTGCTTGAGCTGAGACCTGGGCCTGGGGCGCTATCTTTCTGGGAACAGGAGGGAAGAGGCCCTGTTGAGTGCTGCAGCTGGGCACAGCCGTCCCTTACCACCACGGAGGAGCCCAGGCTGCACACACCAGAGGCCCTCGCAGGTTACATAGCCAGCTGTGGATTTGGAACTGACAGAGCACCAGTGAGGCCAGAAATGAGCTCTCCATCAAGTCCCTGGGGATGGCGGTTGGACTCTGTCCCCAGGAAAGACATCCAAGAAAATCTGCCAGTGTGGACCCTATTTGCGGCTCTGAATGTAGTCACTGCATCTAAGTTTGGGGGCAGCTGTGCCATCTAAATCCAGGTATGACATGACTTTGAAAAGGAAGCCGACTCTGGGGATTTATACTGCGCTTGCTCTGTGAGTGCTGTGACTGTCGGGCGCATAAATTGGCTCCAACTCTGAAGATATGCCACCATCCAACACGGCCACATCCACCAGGGCCACTGCCAGGCACACAAGCCTACCAGACGTTGGCAAGTCCCAATTAAAAGTGCTGTTAAGTACAAAATCACACTGGATTTCAAAAATTTTGTCCAAAATTGAATGTAAAATATTTCCCTTATAATTTTTATATTTACCACATGTTGAAATGAAACTACATTGGCTAAAGAAAATATACTACAATTAATGGAACCTATTTGTTTTCACCTTTTTTTCCTTTTAAACACAAAACCAGAAAATTTACCATTACCTATGTGACTCATATTACTCCAGAGCAGAGTTTGGCAAACTTCTTTCTTAAAGGGGCAAGTAGCAAATACGTGATACTTTGTGGGTCAAAGGATGAAATCAAGGATATCGTATAGCTCCTTGTACAAGCACTTGAAATGCAGCCATTCAAACATGGGAAAACTCTTTGAGTTTGCAGGCTGTGCACAGGCAGGTGGCCCTCTGGATTTGCCCCATGGACCAGGGCTTGCAGACCCCTCATCTAGAGCTTATCATTGCCAGAAACATCAACGTCCCGGCAGTCCTGCTCTGCCGAGCTGAGGGGATGAGCATTTTGAACTGTGACAACTTAGGCACAGGCCCAAGGCTGGGCAGCTGCTAGGAGGTGAGGTAGGACCTGAACCAGGGCGCACCACACAGCTCATGTTCTTGACCGGCATGCCTCACTGATGGAAGAAGCCTTTTCTTTTATTGAGGAATCTTTCTTACAATTTTTCCTACAGCTGTGTGTTTCTGTCAGATGGACCTGGCACTACGCTTGGCCCAAGCCAGGTACTCTTTGAGCAGATGAGCAGAAGGGATTTAAAAGGCACCAGGGGAGGGGGGCAGGGGGCTTGAGGCAGTAGCAAGATTGCTCTTTGCCTTCTGCACAAATGCTCAGGCGCTGGCTGAATCTCAGTGCAGGCCCCCACATCTCATGCACAAGGCACTGACCTTTTAATTCATTTGAAAGATGTGTGCAACCTATCAGGTGAGAAGACACAGACCTCTCAGGCTCCAAGAGCAAGAACTGCGTTCAGTGCATCAAGGGTTAACCCTCTAATGCTGAGGATTATTAATACAGGAAACAGGGAACAGTCATATCCTATCTTCTGAAAGCAGACAAACTGGCTAGCGCTGAAGTGAGAAAATTATTATTTATTAAAAATGAGATAGTCATGGGCCAGTGACTAATCCTGATTGGGTTCAGAGACAATTCCCCACCCACGAGGCAAGTAACACATTTCTCCAGAAAGGTGTTTTGTTAAAGACAAAGTGCCTACAACATTATTATACCTCTGCTCGGCAGACCTCACGTGTAGGCTCTTTCACATTACAACGGTGTCAACTGTGAACAGACCCTCATTTGGCTGTACCTCATTTTCTCTGCCAAGTGGCTGCTGCACGGGAGACTTGCCTAGAGTGGGGCTTCCCTCAAGTCCTACTTCGAGCTTAGGTGTTCCCTGAGAATTCTGGGGAAAGAGGCTGGAATGGATCCTAAACAGATCCCATGAAGCGGCTTGGTTAACATCAGGCTACTTCCTGAACACAAGGAGAGCAGAGAGGGAGGAAGTGGGATCCTTTCACCTCCATCGAGTGTGAAAGCCACATAAAGTCCTCGAGTAGTTGACAGAGGGGAGGGGTATGCATGGAACATCATGAAGTGAAAATACAGAGATCAGAAGGACTTGGCAAGCGCCCATGGTGTTTTTAGCCTGAGTGTGGATTTTGCTGTCAGCAAACTTGGCTTCCAATCCTTATGCCCCCCCCCCACGCTAGCCACACGGCTGCCATGCAGGGCCTTCTTTCCCCAAAGTCTAGTTTGTCTATGAAAAGCTCAATGACAACTTTTTTGCATGATCATGGAAAGGATTAATGAACAGGCACATTGATGTGCTTGGTGCACAGGAGAAACAATTCAATATTCATTTATAATTTGAAATTTTGAAATCAGAAAGCCCTGAACATCTGAATTTGGTCAGTCATTGGAATTGGAGAAGGTTCTTAGCTGATGGACCTGAATCTCCTTTCCTCTGCTTGGCCCCCCTTCTGCCCGCCCTTGGAGAGGGAGCTCTTCAACAACCAATTGGATGACTTTGGCAGGGAGGAAGTGCAGTGCTAGGATGGGATTTCGTAGCACATCTTTTCCCTGGCTGATGTAACACGGTGAACGTCTGTTGGTGCATCTCTGTGATGCTGTGTGGCTCTCACTTCAGAATCTTCCCTGACACAGCCTTCCAGCTTAGGTGCCAAATAATTGGAATTGTCATCTAAATAAAAATCAGCCTGTCTTCTTTGATGCAGTCAAATTTGTACACAGTTTTAGTGTTTCAGTGCTTGGCACCTGGTAGGTACTCAAGAACTTCATTTTCTCTCTATCCATTTTTGATTCAGAATACACAGTTCTTTATTTGTACAGGGCAGATTGACCTGCATGTGAGAGCTCTTGTGACATGGTAACTTTAGTGAATTCAGACTGCTTCTGTGTGTGTGTGTGTGTGTGTGTGTGTGTGTGTGTGTGTGTGTTTGTGTGTGTGTGTGTGTGTGTGTGTGTGTCTTGGAAATGGTTGAAAAGAATAAAAGATTCATGTTTCACTGTGAACCATGCACATGATTTATAAATCTAATTATAACTGAATAGTGACAGCTAGCTTCACCTCAGCTTCTGGTTTTTATTTAGATTTTTGCAACCAGGTTGATAAGCATTGAGGAGGAGAAAGAAGTGGAAGAGGTGGGAATTTACACTTTGGTCATAGATATCCACTTCTCTAAAATGCTTAAAACCATAAAAGGCAATGTTCTAACTCAGGTTCAAAAGCAAGCTCTAGCCAAACTTATTTTCCAACTCATTTCATGTTCATAATTAATAGCTAATATTCTTTAATTTATAAAGAATTAAAGTAAACAGTGCTTTAATGAGATTTCACTAGGCCACTTGCAAGCACTCAATCAAATCTTATTTTCAATATATGAAAAACATCTCCTTGACTCTTAATGCATTTAGGGTCAACAGTAGCATCTTCATACATAAAAGATTCCATTCTGCTTCTAAAGAAGAGGTAATTATAAGATAGGGGTCACACAGAAGGTCTAGGATTTGTGTAACTTCTATTCTAATTAATTTATCATATGTGAGATTTTGCTTTGGCTTCTGAGTGTTGATCTTTTATAGCTATCACATTCCACGTGGTAATGAGTTTTATTCCTTCAAAAGGTCACCCTCCATATAATTTCTCCGTTAGCAAAGGGAGCCAATGAGCACGGATGTTCCTGTAAGGGGCTGTATCTTGAAAAGTCATTTGGCAAAGTCCGAGTCTTCTTTGCCCTTTGATGTTATTTAAAAACCAAGGGGCCTATCCCGTACTAGGTAGCAGAATACAACAATTACTAATTGGGCATTATGTAAAATTGTGGATGTATAACCGACGTGATTCTGCAATCTGCATTTGGGGTAAAATTGGGAGTTCATAACCCACTTCAATCTAATGTATGAAATATGATATGTCAAGAGCTTTGTAATGTGAACAACCAATAAAAAAAATAAAAAATAAATAAATAAATAAATAAATAAATAAAAATAAATAAATAAATAAAAACCAAGGGGCCATGGAATTGGAGCAAAAGGTGAGAAATTCAATTAATTATTAGGAAGGTCGTCTTCACAGTGCCAACTTCACGGTAGCAGATGGTCAACAGAAATATTTGTTTCTGAGACTGGGGTCCCTCCTTTCTCCTTCTGGATGCTGTTGTGATTCATTCTTGCCTTTGTTTTGAGGCTGGTTTTCCTTGGGGCATCATGACCCCACTTAGGGTTCCTGTGTTACATCATTGGAAGAACTTCATGCTGTGGTTTGCTTTGTTCCTTTTGATGCTCCTCATTGGTTGTTAAACACTTTGCTCTTCTAAGTAAACTGCAGTTATTAATAATCACATCAATCATCAGACCTCCCCACCCTACACTTTAAAAAAAAAATCAAAGACACATATTCTTGTCAGATGGAGGCTTCTTAAATAAGCAACCAAGCAGAGTTGGTAGAATTCTGGCTTATAGCTGAGAAATTGATGCCACTCTAGCCCAGGGTGAAAGGATGATTTCAACTGGGATTTCTGAAATGCTGACAATTTGCAAATCACAGTCATTGACTGCAAAGAAGCCCCTGGATTAAGCTTGTCAAGTGCCTCTGTGCATGCAAATCACCTGGGATCATGTTAAAATACAGATCCTGGCTCAGTGGGTCTGGGACGGGGCCTGAGGGTCTGCATTTCAGACCAGCTCTCAGGTGATGCTGATGTTGCTGGTCCACGGACTACAGTTTGAGAACATAAGGGAGAACCAACAGGAACTGAGTCACAAATTCTGATTCTATTTCAGATCAGAGGAAAATTGTGAAGCACCTTCTGTTGGCCATGCCCACCACAACACCAGGGTTGATTTTATATGAAGCATATCTATTGGACAACATTTATGTCAATGCACATCGCACATATTGTCCCATAAAAGTTCTGTGCATTCCAGAAAAAGCCTGACTATGATCTGGATTGGGATTATTACCATAGACTCCAAAGTATGCACATAAAACCATTTTATTCAGCCTTCAGCAAGAATTAGTGGATTCATTTAACAAGCATGTATGGGTCAGATGAGGGGTATGGTGCCTGCCCTCATGGAGTGTCAATCTCAGAAGACATTCAACAAGTAAGAACACAAATAAATGTGCAATCACATATGATGAAATCACGTATGACTGCCCGCCCCCCCCACCACCTCCCCCTGCCATTTACAAGCAAAAGGAGCTGCAGCTTCCCATCCCCCTTTCACTCCGTCACTCTCCATCCCTTCTAGAAATGGTCACTGGGCCAGGTACTCTGCTCAATGCAAACAATATGGCTCACACCCCTTGGGGACCTCAAAAAATGGCAGGAGAGAAAAGATGCCAACCCCGGATGGCTCCTTAGGTGCCCTGATGGAGACCAGCACTGAGCCTCGCCTAGTGGCTGGCTTTCACATCAATACTCTTGAATGAACCAACTGATAAAGTTGTCAACAAACACAAGTGTCATCTTGCAGAGAGAATCAGAAAAGTTACAGTGGAATTGCTTTTATTTTGAGCTTTTCCTGCAGACAGAGTCAGGCATGGATTCCCACCCAGTTACCAGAAGCTTTGTTCCCTCCTCTGGGAAAAAAAAATAGCAATGCTTCTCTTTTCCTTATAGGATTGTTGTGGGAACCAAATGAGATGATATCTATGAATTGCTTACCCTGGGGCCTGGCAAAGGGTGACTGTTCAGTAAATAAGAATGCTGGTTACTCTTAGCATCATCCTCATTATTATTTTCCTAAAGATTATTATGGAAGTGGCATATGATAGCATTCTCAAAGGAGGTGAGGCATTTTGACACATGGAGATGATGAGAAAGATTCTGCAGAGAAAACAAGTCTTTAAGGGAGCAGGGCCCAGAGGGAGCAGGGCCCAGGAGTGCAGGACCAGGGGAAGCAGGGACCAGGAGAGCAGGGACCTGGGGAGCAGGGCCAGGGGGAGCAGGGCCAAGGGATTAGGGCCAGAAGGAGCAGGACCAGGTGGAGCAGGGCCAAAGGAGAGCAAGACCATGGGATCAGGGCCAGGAGGATCAGGACCCATGGGAAGCAGTGACAGGGGGATCAGGGACAAAGAAATCAGGACCAGAGGGAGCAGGGCGCAGGGGAGCAGGGCCCAGGGGAGCAGGCTTAGAGGGAACACAGCCAGGGGGATCAGGGCCAGAGGGGACCAGGACTCAGGGAGAGCGAGGTCTAGGGGCACCAGGGCCCAGGAGGAGCAGAACCAAGGGTAGCAGGGCCTAGGGGAGCAAGACTTGAGGGAGTAGGGCCCAGGGGAGCAGGGCCAGTGGAGCAGGGCCCCGGGGGGAGCAGGACAAGGCTGAGCAAGACCAAGGGATAGGAGGATCAAGGGGAGCAGGGACCAGATGAGCAGGGCTAGGGGGAGCAGAGCCAACAGGGAGTAGGGCCCATGGGGAGCAGGGCCAGGGGGACTGGGGATAGGGGGAAAAGGGCCAAGGGGAGAAGGGCTCAGTGACAGCAATACCAGGGGGAGAAGATCCAGGGGGAGCAGGGCCCAGGAAAGCAGGGCCCAGGGGAGCAGGGCCAGGGGGAGCAGGTCCACAGGGTGCACAGCACAGGGAAGCAGGACAAAGAGGAGTAAGGTCAAGGGGGAGCAGGGCCCAGGGAAATTGGAGCCCAGGGTAGAGCAGGGCCTAGGGGAGCAGGGCCCAGGGGCAGCAGGACCAGAGGGAGCATGGCCCACGGGAGCAGGGCAAGGGGGAGCAGGACACTTGGGGTACAGGGCCCAGGGGAGCAGGGCCAGGGGGAGCAGGGCACATGGGGTGCAGGGCCAGGGGAGCATGGCCACGTGGAGCAGGACATATGGGAAACAGGGCCCAGGGGAGCAGGTCCCAGAAGACCAGGGCCCCGGGGGAGCAGAGCCAGGGGGAGCAGAGCCAGGGAGAAGAGTGCCAGGGGGATAATTGCCCAGGAAGAGCAGTACCATGGGGAGCAGGCCCAGAGGAAACAGGGTAAGAGGGAGCAGGGCCAGGGGGAGCAGTTAACAGGGGGAGAAGGGCCCGGGGAACAGGGCCCATGGGGAGCAAGACCAGGGGGAGCAGGGCCCAGGCGGAGAAGGGCCCAGGGGGTAGTAGAGAACAGGGGAGCAGGGCCCAGGAGGAGCATGGCCCAAGTGAGCAGGGCCAGGGGATTAGGGCCAGGGGATTAGGGCCAGGAAGAGCAGGGCCCATGGGGAGCAGGGCCAGGGGAAGAAGTATAAGTGGTTGCAGGGCCCAGGGGAGTAGGGCAAGGGGGAGCAGGTCCCAGAGGAGCAGGGCCCAGGGGAGCAGAGCCAGGGGGAGCAGAGCCAGGCATAAAAGGGCCAGAGGGAGCCTTTCCTGAGATACCCAGAAGCCTGCAGACTCCCTTGGTCTTCTTCTTGCAGGCAGCTCCGGGCTTCCAGTCTGCCCTGCACCCTTCGCGCATGCGCACGCCCTTGGCTGCAGGCGCTTTGGCGCTCGCGGGCAGCCACCCAAGGGCTCCAGTGTCAGTTGGAGTTCTGGCGTCCGTTACGGCTCCAGCAGGGCAAGGCGCAGGCGCGAGCGCAGATGGCAGGTTCCCAACGGCCGGCAGGGCTCCCATGGCGGCGTCCAGACTCAGTCCCGTAGGCCTCAAGGTACTGGCCCCGCGAACCTCTCCTGTCCCCAGTGTGTCCCTGCCTGGTCCTGTGCTCCCAGGGCAGCCCAGGAGCCTGCCTTGCCTCCCCTAGGACGCGGACCATCAGCACCAGACCCAGAAGTGAGAGGTGTGTTGTCTTGTGCGACGTCGAGGTGTCGTCCATCCATGTCCTTTGCAGCCTGTGCGGCCCCTGGGCTCCAGGGCACTTGTGCGGTGCTTGAGAAGCAGGGTCCCAGTCAGCAGGTCCTCGACTTGGCTCCTGTCAATGTCAACGAAGTGGTGATGATCATCTTCTTGTTCCCTGTGAAATCTGTGAATGTTGGGGACACTGTCAGCTGGCATCTGGGTTGTTAGCTGAAAGGACGCTCTTTTCTTGTGATCTTAGCGACTTTGCACAAGGGAATATACTGAGCCGAGTTTGCTGAGTGGCATGTGGTCACACGGTGACTGACGTGCTGTCGTAGGTTGGCTGTTGGTGCGAGCCTCTGGACAGAGCACCTGAATGATGATGGGAGAACTGTGTGACCACAAGTACTGTGCAATAAATAGAGTCATGTTTTATTATTATTAAATTTTGTGGTACTCATCTTTTACATGAGTAAAGTTATGTGTTCTTTTTTGAAAATGTTCATTGGCACTGGGGTGTCAGAGTTTGGTTTTGGGGATGCTAATACGTTTTGATTTTGCCTTTGCCTACTGTGTAAGAATTGTGGGGTGCATGGTTGCATCTGACTATGTTGCAGACTTTTTTCCTTCTTGGGGATTGTGGAAATTTAGAGGCCATGAATTTTTGGTTGCATGTTCATTTTGAAGATGGTATTCCTAATGTGTTATTTGCATTCATAGTTTTGGGTTAGTTATGTTTCAAGTTGGCTTGTGATAATATGAGATTTGTATGTGTCTGTATGGATTATTGAAAGAAAGTTGTATCTCTAATGAGAGAGTAGGACTGGTTACGTTTGGAGGGTGTGGGAAATAATACATATAAACTCAGGGAGTTTGGTGTAGGTGTTTGTATTTTGGCTTTGGAGTATTTCACCTGTGGTTCTCTGCAGTCCCCTCTCCCTCCAATGCTGCAATTTTTGTTTGTATCATGGGTTGTTTGGAAAAGATATGTGTATGTGCATGTGCATATGGGCAATGTTAAGTAACATCATTGGGTGTATTTTTGGTGGGTATATAGTATATTTTGGGAAATGCAGTGGGAATGTTTGCCTATTCAGGATACCATGTATAGTTGTGGGTTTGCTTGTTGTTGTTTTATGGATTTTTGTATTTCCTTGTGTGAGGTCAGGTCTATGACTAATCTTGAGTGGCAATTGAATATGTGTGATTGTGAAGTGTATGTTATTCTCCATTTTGGGAGATGGATAATTTATATCTTTGTGAATATCTGGAAATGTGTGACTTTGTATATGCAGGTAGTGTGAGATAATAGGATATTTGCATATTTATATGTAGCTATTTGATACTTGTGGAGATTTACATGTGTATTGAATTTGTAGTTACTAGCATTCCTTGGGTGTCTGTAGGGTGTTTTAGGAACAGAGTTGTGTGAAGTAAGATTGTTCAGGGGACATGGGTACAAGTATTCCAGGGGTCTAGCAGTTTTGATGAATATCTTCTGGGGGAATGCATTTTAAGTGAGGACTTACTAGTATGTAACTGGGAAGTAAGGCTGTCTGTATCTGATGGAATGCTGGGCTTGTGCATTTATGCCAAAAAGTGGGAATTATGTTTGTACGTATTACAGGAATGTAATATGCTACAAGTATTTCTTAGTATTTGGGGGATGTAGGAGTTGGTTTCCATTTTTATAAATTAAAATTTTTAAAAATTTATAAGTGGTTTGATGTATATTTTTAAGTGGCATGCTAGAGAATATTTTGGGTCTTTGCCATGTGTACTACTCTATGTATATTGATCTATGGGGTGGATGAATCACGTAGGATTATTTTCAGAAATGTGATTATTATATCAAAGTGTATTTGTTTGGAGAATGCTGGGGTGTCTACATGTGTGTGGAAATATTTGAGGATAAGGTTTATGTTGTGTTCTGAAGATGTGGAATGTGGCAGTATTTTGAGAGAGGTCTCTATATTTCAGGTATTGGGAATGTTTGTGTATATGTGTTAGTGTGTGGGAGTTATGTGTGTATTAGTCATTGTACCTTTGTACATGTGTTTGCTCTTCTGACTATATTGTTTTGGTACTGTGATTTGAGCCCAGGGCCTCACACTTGAGTGATTAGTGTTTTTGTATGTAGGCATAAGAGTGTTTGGATATGTTTGGGCTCAAGGGTCCTGTTTCTGTTTATTCTGGAATGTAATGTTTAGAGAGATTGGTGATGTTGCTTGAAAGAGTGGTCCTGATGTTTGTGTTTGGTCTTATGTATTTGAAACCTATAGGCTATTGGTGGTCATGTGAGTATTTTAACTCATGGATTTTTGGTGAGTATTCTGGGGTCGTGGGAGGTTCCTTGTGTGTGTTTATAAATAGAGAAACCATGTAGACTGGTTGTGCATTTGGAATAGCAGATTGTAGGAATTTTAGAGCTTTAAGCTTTTGCTTCAGTCTTGGCTGGGGGTGGTGTGTGAGACAACTTGTGTATGCTAGGTGGTTTTCTGGAGTCTGTGCCCATAGTATTTTCACAGTGTGCATATGGACAGTGTGTCATTATATGTTTGTATCTAGTGCATGTGTATGTGTGTGTATAGTTATAGGAATGATGTGAACATTCAGGGTGCTAGGGTTTTCTATTTTAGGTAGAAACGGGTAATTTGTCTATGTGTTGTGGGGCATGTGTCACCAGTGAAGGGTTTGAGAATGTCTTCAAAAATGTATGATCATCTACTCAAACCTTCAGGTTTCTTGGCAGAGAAGAATTTAAGGCCCAGATTTTAGGGAAAATGAAAGAGCTTGTTTGCAAAGCAAAAGTACACACTTGAAAGGCTGAGTGTGGACATACTTAGAGGCCGAGTAGCCTCCCAGTCAAATGGTTGGTGGCTTATAATGTTCAGGGGAAGTAATATTTATAAGCAGGGGTTGAATATGAAGGGGATTCTCTTGATTTTGGAGGTCTTTTGTGGAACCCTGCTCAGTTTCATTAGCATCTATTTATGCAACCGACGGGTGTATACGTACATGTGTTAAACAGCCTCAATAAATAAAAAGGTGAAAATTAGGGTTAGGAATGTCTCTGGAGCATCTGCATGAGGAACCAGCCTGAGCTTTCTCAAGGTTGTAGTCACTTTGTAGTTAGGTAGAATACTGGCTCTGGGCTTGCTATGTG
The DNA here is from genome assembly GCF_052094955.1 of Ictidomys tridecemlineatus. Classification (NCBI taxonomy): domain Eukaryota; kingdom Metazoa; phylum Chordata; class Mammalia; order Rodentia; family Sciuridae; genus Ictidomys; species Ictidomys tridecemlineatus. The sequence goes on along the minus strand of NW_027523875.1, from coordinate 191,303 downwards.
ACCTACCTTGCTTGGAGTCCTCTTTTTTTTTCCTATCATTGACAAGAGGACATCATGAGGCTGATTGCTGGAGGATATGGCCTTGGGAGAGCTGCATGTCCCCATCACTTGAGTGAGGCCAGACAGGGGAAGGAGTGCTGTCTGGTAGAGCCATCCCTAATACTGACCCTCAGATGCCGTGCCTGAGAGGATAAATGCCTATCACTTTGAATTGCTGAATTTTCCAGTGTTTGTTAATCTACAATATCGGTTCACTAGGTAACTAGGACTCCCCAAAATCAATACACACCATAAACTTAAGATTTCAGGTATCAAGTGAAGAGAAAACCACAGAAATTGAAATCATTTTGTACCAGGCAATGTATTCTTCCATTTGCACTTTTCCTCAAGCCTATATTTGTAGCTCTTCCCTTCTTTTTGTAGAGACCCTGTCCTTTAATTGATTACTGATTCTCTCCAGAAATTCCATGTGTGAATCCATAATACATATATTTGTTTATTGTCTATTTTCTTCTGTGGGATGAAATATCCATAAGAGGGATGGTCTTTCAGTTTCTCTTGGTGCTTAATAAGTAATCATTGAAGGAATCAAAGAATGCTGTCTTCTGTTGAGTTCCTTACAGTTCAGTCCCTGAGACAGTTTTGTAAGCAGGTTTTTTGTTTGTTTGTTCATTTTTTTGTTTAAAGTAATATTCAAAGAGAGCATAATCAGGCTGAGGAGATGTTGAAATATGATCCAGACCCACAAACAGTCTCAGCTAGCCTTATGTGTCAGTGGAGGATTAATATTGTCATTAGGGGTGTGCTCAGCTTTTTATTACCCATTTATCCATGAAACCACCCTAGAAAGTTGTAAGAGCTCTTGTGGGTGCTCTCTATAGCTGATGCAGATGTCAAGGGAGCTGACAGCCAAAGCTGTTTCCAGCAGCATTCCCAGAAATTGGTAAAAGAGTCCCTTCATTGAGAATAGATCCAGGTTGCAGATGTCTGTATCCAACATAGTCTACTTCTGTTCAGCTCAAATTCATTACTTTCATTTCCATTCTGAGGAAGGAAAAAACAAATGTGTGTTTGTGTTCAGGATTGTGGGATTTTTTTATGTATGTTCAGAGTGCTTTAGGCTTATATGTTTAGGTTTATATGTATGAATTTAGGGGCTGTGAGAACTGTGTACGAAAGGGTTAAAAGCTAGCATGTATATATATATATATATGTATATATATATAAATATAATATATATAATTTTCAGTTGTAGATGCACACAATTCCTTTATTTATTTATTTTTGTGTGATGCTAAGAATAGAACCCAGTGCCTTACATAAGCTAGGCAAGTGCTCAACCAGGCCCAGCCCCTAGCATATACATTTTTGATACAAAAGAATTTCAGGGGAAAATTTGCTAGTTTTTGTTGAGCATTTTACATCATGTGTGTGTGTGTTTTCACTATACCCCAATAGAGTCAGTGACTTGAGAAGTAGTTTGAATGAACTTTATTAGCAACAAGCTGGCCTGATGGAATGGAAGATGGTAGGCTCAAAGAAACATATAATGGTCCTAGGTGGGTGCATCAGTTGTCTAGTGTTTCAGAAAAGTAGCCTCTTATGGAGTGTGGGCTGTGTAAGTCTTATCTTATTCATGTATGTCACCAAGAGTTCCAGTCCAGTAGGTCTAAACAAGACTTAATTTATCAGAGTTTCTGTGTTAAAATTCTTGATTAGAGTAGTTTGTGGGTTTTGTTGTGGTCAACATTTCTTTTTCTGTTATTGGGGGGAGGTTATTGTTAATGGGGATTGAACTCAGGGGCACTTGGCCACTGAGCCACATCCCCAGCTCTAGTTTGTCTTTTATTTAGAGACAGAGTCATACTGAGTTTCTTAGTTCCTCACTGTTGCTGAGGCTGGCTTTGAACTCTCGATCCTCCTGCCTCAGCCTCCCTCCGAAGGTGCTGGGATCACAGATGTGCACCACCATACCTGTCATGGTCAACATTTCTGGCAAGCATCTTTTCAGGTCTGACCTTCTCCCATAATTTGGACTAGGAGTTTCCAAGAAGGGAGGGTCTTGTGCATTTCTAGCTGGGTTTATAGTGTGCAGATAATCTGTGACAGACAGGGCAGGTATAAGCTAAGAGAATTGGATTTTCATTGGGTGAAGGGCTTATATGTTCTTTCAAAATGTTTCTTTGATTATAATTATTATAAGAGAGCCATTTGACCAAAAGGCATTTTGCAATAAAAATTTCTTATCAATTTTTGTGGTTCTCATGTATTGTGCAGTGAAATTGGCGATATGCTCTTATGTGGTATTGGTGGGCTGTTGGGCAGCCCTTGTATGTATTTCTGGATGCTAGGAAGATTTCCTTTCATTTTGATGGGCATGAAAATCATGGGGTGGTTATTTGTATGAGAAAATGAGATACTGTGCTTTTCCTGGAAGGATGGTAAAAATTCAGAGGGCTTCAGTGATTTTTACTCTTTTTCTGTGGGTTGCTGGTTTCCCTAAAATGTTGATATGCATTCAAAGTTTAGGGTTTGTTTTTTTTTCAAATTACCCATAAGAATCTGATATACATTCACCGGTGTGTGTGATGGTGTCTGCGTGGCTGTTTGAGAACAAAGGAAAGTCATGGTGTCTTGTGAGACTGTGCAGGGTTTAGAGTATTTAGAGGGCTGTTGTTTATTTGTTTAGGCTCATGAATGCACCTTGGGATGTTTGGGTGTAATATGTGTGTTTGCATATGGGCTATGTTAATGAATGTATTTGGGTATATACCTATGGGTTTGTCATGTGATTGATATTGTTGGGAAATGGAGGAGTGGTATTTGTGTACTTGAGATATGGGATATACTTGGTTATGTGGGGTTTTATAAAAAAAATTTCTTTATTCATGTATATGTACTTGCGTGCTTGAAGGCTGGTCAGTTACTAATTTTGTGGAGTAGTAGGATGAATATGTTTAAGTGTGGTGTGGAGTTGGTAGGGTTCTGCATTTTTATAGACAAGGAGTTATTCATATTTGGGAGTTTGTGAACTTGTATATGAAGATAGTATAATATTTTGTGTATAATTTGATATATTTGCATATTTTTATGTAATGGGTAACTATGCAGAAATTAGATGCCTATGGAGAGTTATTTGTGTCTTCACTTTGTATTAACTATCACAGCTCAGGTGTGTGTGGGTGTATTTGTGTTGCATGTATCAGTAATAGTTGTGAGAAGGAGAATATTTAGGTGTCAATTAGTATGTGTGCTTAAGGGACATGGCAGTTGATGTCTGCTTTCTGGGGCCATATATGTATGAATTAGAAAGTTATTTGTAACTGGGAGGTGAGGAATTTATTTGTAACTTCCTCAAGTAGAAAGTTATTTGTAACTGGTATGTGATGAAGAGGTGACATTGTGCGTATATATGGGGATTATGAGAATTTTGTATATATGTTTTAGGGATACATGATACAGCTATTTGTTAGCATTTGAGTAAAAATAAAATGTGTTTTACTCGCCCGTGATAATTTGGATTTTGTAAGTGAGCTTATGTGTATTTTAGATGATATTCTTGAGATATTTTTTGTCTCAGGCATGCAAATTGGTTTGTGGATTTGTAGATGGATGGTTGAATTCTATAAATTTCTTCATTTGGAATGACGTTGCTAGGAGTATTCAAAGTGTATTTCTTTGGAGAATGCTGTACCATTTCTATGTGTGGATAGGAATATTTGGCTGGTCAGGTTGGCAGGTTGCATTCTGGAGATGTGGAATACTGTGTAATGTTTTAAAGACACTCTATATTCATGATTTGGGTATATTTATGTGCCTCTCTTTCCTTTCCTGTTCAGAAATTATCTATATATTGATCCTAGATAGAGATTAATGTATGCATGTTTTTTTATGTGTTGTATTGAACTCTCTGTGTGATTGCATGCAAGACTAGCATTTTTGTGTTTTGTGTGTATATAGGCACGCAAGTGATTAGGTGTATGTTTATGGATTTGTGGATGTGTGTATTTAGAATCTTTGTATACAGGATATTCAGGAATTGTGTTTTGTGTTTATTGTGGCATGTAATTCTTGATGATTTTGGTGATGTTTGTAGAATGTGTGGTCCTGATATATAATTATGTTTAGTCTCATGCATTTGAGAAGTATAAATTGATGGTGGCTGAGTGTGTTTTGAATTCATTGGGCTCTTGTGATGTGTAGTCTGGCACATGTGAGAAGTTCATTGTGTGCTTGAAAATATATTTGGATATTATGGAATGTGTGTATTTTAGAACTGTGGGATTTCTTGTGGGTCTGTTGTGTAGTTCAAGAGATGACTGGTTGTATATTTTTGGTTTTCCAGGGTCTTTGCCTGTAAGATATTCATTGGGTATATATGAGCAGTGTATTTGTTGTACAGGTATGTGTCCAACTGATGTTGTAGCTGTATGAATACTTGTAGGAATGTGCTTGAACATTTAGTTTTAATAGGGTATTTTTCTCCAAAAATTCATGTAGTTACAGGTGGTGTTTCTGTGCGTTTGGGATGGAGATATCTGATGTTCATCTGGTCAGAAGCCATGAGGTGTATTTTTGTCTAGAGGTGTTAATGAAGTTTTGTTTGTGTATTTGGGATTGGAATTCAAGTTAGTACCCTGGGGCAGGTAAATTTTGTGCACATATTCTTTGTGTGCTGGAGCTGCCAATAACCAGCTATGGTAGCTGATGCTGCTCATCCCTTTCAGTTTGGTGTTCAGAAGCATCGGATTAGTTAGTGTACAAAGTATATCTATCTCAAGAAGTTAGTCTTGAGATAGATATACTTTGTACACTAAAAGTTAAGGCTTTCTTACCTACCTCTAGATTATTTACTAGAATACTTCTATTGTGTGTGTGTGTGTGTGTGTGTGTGTGTGTGTGTGTGTGTACCATTTTTTTATGAACAGGCATCTGTGTGAAGTAAATATATTCAGGCAACCATGTGTTCATATCTTACAGATTGCGCGTGCATTGTGAGTGGGGCATCAGGACACATCACAACAACTATAAAATGTTTGTGCTGCTTTGCTCTGCCTGAGACAGCCAGTAATGAAGAGGCAGAAAGATAAGAGAAGAAAGGCTTCATTTTTCAAGAATCCTTTTTGTCAGAAATTAATGCCTAGCTCCTGGTTTCATCTTGCTTAATGCTGTTGAGTGAAATGTATACAGTGTATTATACATTTGTTCTCTCAGTATTGTTCTCTCAGTCTTGGGAAGGTGGGTCCAAGGGCAGTTTACTAGAGTTGACAGAATGTCCTTTAGAGGATCTGGGGTTGTGTGGGTCTTATCTGGGTCCAGTGGACAATGAGCCATCTGTATCTGTGAATCTAAGATAATGTGATTGTTTAGATGCTTGCATTCTGAAGATCTGAGCATCTGGTTTCCCTTCTAGTCAGAATCTGCTCTACACTTCTGCCCATGTCTTTTCATTTGGACATTTCCTATGACCTATCAAGGAGAAGTGCCCAGTTAGGGTTAGTACTTTTAACTAACTCTATGGTTAGTCAATATGATATAGTGAGAGTGTGGAGAGAAAGAACGCTATGTTTGTAAATCCAAAAGAAGAGAGTAGATAAAAAAATAACTTTTAATTTAGGGTTCATCATCACTGTGTTCCCTTGAGTCTCAGAGGAGACTTGATATGAGGACTATTGAGAAAGGCAGGCACCGTTGAGATTGGTGGGCTCTTTTAGATGGACTGGACTGAATGCTTTTTTTTTTCTTGTGAGACAGATATGAGCTTTTGGGGACAAGGGGTAGATATTCTGGTATTGATCTTTACTTTCCCCCAAAGATTCACCATTATACCTGTGTTTCCCACCTGATGGCACTATTGGGAGGTGTGGGAAGCTTTTAGAAAGTGGGACTCAGTTGATAAAATTAATTCATTGGGGATGTGCACCTAAAGGGGTACTGGGATCTCTGTGCATTTGTCTCTATTCTGTTTTCTATTCTGTTTCTCTTTGCTTTCCAGCTCTCATGAGGTGAGCAGAATGTAGTCTCTTCCAGATGTTCTGCCTTGCCACACGTTCAGAGGCTAGAGGCCCAAGCAAACATAGAATTTTTACCTGTGAAATCATGAGCCAAAATAAATCTCTGGTTCTTTGAAGGTATTGATCTCAGGTAAATTGTCACAGTGCAGCAAAGTGATTAGGACAGCTTCTGTCCACATCCTCTAATCAAACCCATCTCCAATGTTTCTAAGTACCAGGAAATAGCTGATACTTCCTTCACTCAACTTTTGAGGAACAAACATGATAGTAATGTACCCAGTTTATAATTAAGTCATATATGGATGCCCATGACCTCTTGTGTGAGAGCACTATAGACCCCATTCAGAAATAGGAGTAGATGTGGCTGAAGGGACCCCAAGTGAACAAGCCTGGGCCTGGCATGGGAACACACATCACACAATGGTGTGGCCTCCCAGCTAGGAGACATCTGTTTGGGCTGACAGTGTGTACTCAAAAGAGTCTACTTTGGATGATCCTCTACTTTAGGTACCCCTTCAGTGTCCCAGAGTAGCTTCCTCTGAAGAATATTTACCTGAGAAGGCTCTCTTTCTACTTGAAATGTTTTCTTCATATTGAGCACTCATTGAGTGAATGTAAACATTTTGTTTTATAGGAGGGAATGTGCTCTCTACTTTGCACTTTTCTATTCTCTTATATTTTCAACACCAAGGTGTGTGCCTGGAGTATGAATTTTCATCCCTCCTCTTTTATCTGCAATGTTAGAAGATCAATAGCATTGAACAAATTGCTAATTGGATGTGTCTGTGTCCTGACTGTGTATGGGGTATCCTATCCTGTGTGTTTGTGTCTTTGTGTGTGTGTTTGTGAACTTGGGCTTCCATCACTAGGACTTTATGTTCTTGTGTGTATCATGTGTAGAGGTATGAAAGAACATGAAACAGGACATCCTGAATTATCTTATGTGTAAGTGATTGTTGTGTGTAAAGATTATGTCTGAGTGATTTCTTGGGTCAATGCCTTTCTGGTAGGATATGTTTGGGGTGTTATTTCTGGTTCTGTAGGTGTTATTGGCATTGTGGCATATTGTGAACATGTGAGTCTGCATTTGAGAAGAGCTAGGATGTTGTCTTACCACTCAGTGTTGGATTTGGGCATTTTCAGATCTTAGCATGTATATGTATGTTCACATTGCCTAGGTGAGAATTTAGGGACATAGTCTTTGGTGTACAGAGATTTGGAGAGAATGGGATCAAGGGGTCTATTGGGTTGTACAGAGATTTGGAGAGAATGGGATCAAGGGGTCTATTGGGGTGTTAGGATTTGTGTGTATGTGGCCCATGGATTCTGTACAGATTCTGTTGATAATGTCTTAAGAGGGACTGCTGTTTATGTTCTTATTTAGGGTTTTGAGGTGATCTTGCTGTTCTTGGGAATGGAGGGGTATCCTTTGTGAGTATGTAGGAGTTAGCAATGTCTGTGTTTATCTGAGATTTGTTGCTGAACTTCAAATTCTGAGGCTTTCTGTTTGTGTGCATGTTTTCAATCTACAGGTGACTATATATGTTTTCATTTGAGAATAGAAATTGGTTTCATATATTAATAATTATATTTGTTTGGTCTGAGTCTATGCAGTTATTGAGATAGAGTTTTTGTGATTGCATTTTGGGTGATAGTGACTGGTGTGTGTTTTTCTGGGGTATGAGGATATGTGTATCTGAAGCACACCAAATACCTTCATCCAAAAGATGCTTGCCTAATTAAGTTTCTCCTCTTGTCAGATCAGCATGTCTACATGTGGTTGGTAGTATACTATCGTAAATACCAGATTTATGCACAAAAGATGTGGTAAAGTTAAAATCTGTAAACTTGTTGTACAAAAGATATTGTCTCTGTTTTCTTAGTAAAAACTTGTGAAACCTGTGTCTGGACTAAATAATGGAATGAAAAGCACTTGTCAAGTAAACCTTCAAGCCCCAACCTGCCATGGGATATAAAGTTCAAAATATTTCCAAAGTATATTTCCAGATGTTTTAGGCATGAACCATATTCTGGTTCAGTCAACTGCAGCCAATAAACCTGCTTCCTGAAAATTCCTCTGGTATTCATCCTCTTCTGTCTTACTTCATATCTAGTTTAAGTGTTTCTTGGAGGTGACTGGAATATGAGACTTTGTAAGAAAGACCATTGATTGTGATTTAATTGGGTTTTGGTGTGTATTTGTTTTAGATTTGGGCATGAGTTACTCTGGGTGTACAGTCAAGCATTCTGGCGGATAGGAAGTTTATGCAATTGAGGATTTTCAGAGTTCTGCAGTGTTGTGTGCTTGTGACTGTGTACATTAGGAGATATGAGCAGTCCTGTATACACCTGTTCATAGTGACTGAGTGGCTGCATGTGCTTTTGGGTCTGTGAGAGTACTGTGGATATGTAGATTCAGACAGACATCTGTGTTCTCAAGCTCGTGTAATCTAGGGCTGTGAATGCACTTAGGATATGTGGTGGCTATGTATTCATTCTTGAGCTGGAGGTAGCTGGTGTTTTTTTCCACAGTGGGAATATAGGAGTTATGTTTATATGAAAATATGAGTGAGGAGGCTTGGGTACTGACAGTATATATGGTAATTATTGCATGGTGGGACTTGTGGTTAGTTATTAAGAGGAGTGTTTGAATGGAGTGTTTTTGTGAATATATGTATTTTATTTGTTTGTTTGATTGGGAAGATGTGAGATTAGAGAGCGCAGTGGTAAAATATATGTATTCGGGCCACACATGTGTTATGTTTGTATTTGAGAAATGCTGATAGCTAGATTGTAGTTGACATCATTGATGTGTACATTTGGAGAAGGCCTAGGACAATTTATGTGTGTTTGGGAGTAGGTGTTTGCAGATCAAATTATTTGGGGGATGTAGAGTCATGTTTATGTGTGTATGTTGGTAGTTGAGCATATGTCCTTTAGGGTTATGGATGTTACAATTTTATAATTAAGTTGTACCTGGTTGTATTCAATCTTGGGAAGGTTTTAAGGGATTTTTGTGTATGTTGGGGATGAAGCAATATTACTTATGTTTATTGAGTGTTTATTTCTCTTGAGAATCAAGTCTGTGTGATTTTTCCAGAAAATTTAATAATTTGTGTAACTTTTGTTAACAGGTAGGTTTGTGTGTGTGTGTGTGTGTGTGTGTGTGTGTGTGTGTGTGTGTAAACTCAGTGTTTGGTGATATCATGTGCACATATTTTAGGGAGTGTAGAGTATATGGGAATGTATAAGCCTACATTTGGAAAAATATAGATTGTAGCTGCATGTCCGTCAGTACCTGGGTGATTTCTGTGGTTAGGTGGCATGTGTGTGTCTGTGGCTATAAGGGGTGGCAGGAGCACATTAATGATGATGGCAAACCTTTTCCATGTGCACTGACCCTTGTTCCTTTTGATCTGGAGCTCCAAAAGTGATTTATGTTTTCTCGTCCTTATCTGATATCTGGCTACATTAGTTGTTGGTGGGTGGATGTGCCTCTTGTGCTTGAGTGGTGCTAGCTTCCAGGATCCTGGGCTGGTGGATGGAATCCAGTGAGGGGTGATCCCTCTGGAGTGGTTGGGGTAGCTTTTCCTCTAAGAGGTGTGGTATGGCCATTCCTCTTAAGGGTGGTTCAAAGGTACTGACTCAGGAAGAAAGTCACTGGTAAATTTATAAATCCAGGCACTATTGCTGAGAGAGTTGTTTATGTGTATCCACCTGTTGTTTCCTCCCTTGGGTTTTTCCTTCTGCCAAGACAAAGGCCAAGACCCTAAGTATAAGTCCCCACAGGTCCCTCCCAGCCTGGGTCTGTTGGAGGAGCCTGTGGGCTCTTGGTGTACATTCACTGGCAAACCCATGAGCTCTATAATTATTACACAGTTGCACCTCAGTCACATTAGGAGAGGAGCTAAAAACTAAATGTGCTCTACAGATTCAACATGATTCTGATCAAAATTCTAATGGCATTCCTCACAGAAATAGAAAAAGCAGTTATGAAATTAATCTGGAAAAATAAGAGACCCAGAATAGTTAAAGCAATTCTAAGCAGGAAGAGTGAAACAGGTAGTATCACTAAACCAGATCTTAAACTATACTACAGAACAATAGTAACAAAAACAACATGGTACTGGCACCAAAACAGGCAGGCAGACCAATGGTACAGAATAGAGGACACAGAAACCAGCCCACAAAATTACAACTACCTTATACTAGACAAAGTTGCTAAAAGCATGCAATGGAGAAATGATAGCATCTTCAACAAATGGTGCTGGGAGAACTGGAAATCCATATGCAACAAAATGAAATTGAATCCCTATCTCTCACCATGCACAAAAGTTAACTCAAAATGAATCAAGGATCTAGGAATCAAACCAGAGACTCTGCATTTAATAGAAGAAAAATTAGGCCATAATCTCCATCACCTGAGATTAGGCCCAAGTTCCTTAATAAGACATCTATAGCACAAGAATTAAAACCAAGAATCAACAAATGGGATGAATTCAAACTAAAACGTTTTTTCTCAGCAAGAGAAATAATATGTGAAGTGAATAGGGATCCTACATCCTGGGAACAAATTTTTACCCCTCACACATCAGATAGAACTCTAATCTCTAGGGTATACAAAGAACTCAAAAAGTTAACAAAAAACAAATAACCCAATCAACAAATGGGCCAAGGACCTGAACAGACACTTATCATAAGAATATAAAATCATTCAACAAATACACGAACAAATGCTCACTATCACTAGCAATCAGAGAAATGTATATTAAAACTACTCTTAAGATACCATCTAATTCCAGTAAGAAGGGCAGCCATTATGAAGTCAACAAGTGCTAGTGAGAATGGGGGAGGGGTCGGTACTCTCATACATTGCTGGTGGGACTGCAAATTGGTGCAGCTAATTTGGAAAGCAGTATGGAGGTTCCTTGGAAAACTGGGAATGGGACCACCATTTGACCCAGCTATTCTTCTTCTCAGACTCAAAAGACCTAAAAATGCATACTACAGGGACATAGCCACATCAATGTTTATAGCAGCACAATTCACAATAGCTAGACTGTGAAGCCAACCTAGATGCCCTTCAATGGATGAATGGATAAAAAAGTGGCATTTATACATAATAGAATATTACTCAGCACTAAAAATAACAATATCATGGCATTTGCAAGGAAATGGATGGCATTAGAGCAGATTATGCTAAGTGAAATTAGCCAATCCCCCCTCCCCGCACACATACACACACAAAATAAATAAATAAAAATAAAAATAAATGCTGAATGTCTTCTCTGATATAAGGGAGGTGACTCAAAATGGGGTAGGGATGAAGAGCATGAGAAAAAATAATTACCTCTAATAGGGAAGAGAGGTGGGAGGGAAAGGGAGAGAGAAGGGGAATTGCATGGAAGAGGGAAGGAGACCCCCTTTGTTATATAGAATACAGGTATGACAATGTGAGGGAAAAAAAAGAAGTGGGTCACATTAGATTGGGTAGAGAGAAGTAATGGGAGGGGAAGGGAGGGGGAGGGGGAATGGAAGAACAGCAGAATAAAATAGACATTATTATTGCTGTGGGTATATACATGACTGCATGAACAATGCAATTCTGCAAAATGTACACTCAGTAAAATGAGAAATTATATTCCATCTAATTCAAATGTATAATATGTCAAGATCATTGTACTGTCATTTGTAACTAATTAAAACAAATAAAAAATAAAAGAAAAAAACTAAATGTACAATGATACTGGCTTTAAATTTTCCTGAGGAGCTTCCATCATTGTTATTGATCATTTCTTGGCAGGACTGAGTGAGTGATTCATCCTTTCAACCTGAACAATCCTTTCACATTTCTTACTGATCAGTTCTACTAGTGAAGAACTTCTTTGATTTTTATTTATGTTGAAATAAATAAAAGGAATTTAATTTTTTATATGTGATCAAATACAGCAAAATTTTACCAAGTTAAGTACTTGGGAAGGCACATCAGTAGTGTTCATTTCACGTATTTTGCCATTCTTCTGATTCCAGCATGCAGCCATAGAAATTTTTTCATCTTGCCAAACTGAAGCTTATTTATTAGACTATAATTGCCGATTTTCCTCATGCCCTACGAAACCACTGTTGTCCTCTGTTTTATTTCAATCTCTCTGTGTGCTGTACCTCATATAAGTAGTATCATACAGTATATATTCCTTTAGTTAGCATTCTCAAGTTTCATCCCTGTTCTAGCATAGGCCTGAATTTCCTTTGTTTTTCAGACCAAATAATATTCCATCATATGCTACATGTAAAATATTCTTCCTTGGGTTAAGAAAAGGCTGAAGAAGTGGAATGAATTTGACCAAACAATCCAATGCACTTATATGAAGAGACCATAGTGAATGATATCTTTATGTATGTCTGTAAAGCACTAGTTAAGAAAACTATACGTGCATGGAAGGAAGATCAGAAGACAAGAAGAAAGGAAACAGAGCTAGGTATCAGGGGAGGGAATGGGCAAGTTCTAGAGACTGAATTGGAACAAACTGTATTCCATGAATATGTATAACTATAATGTACAGCTAAAAAATTTTAAAAATTCTTCCTCAATGGACCCTTGAGTATAATAAACAAAACTGGAGTGATTGTGTGTGATAAATATCTCTCCAAACTCATTCTTGTAATGTTTTTCAGGTGTTTGCTGAGAAGTAGAACTGAAGGATCATGTAAATCTACTTTTGATAATTTGAGGAACCACCAATCAGTTTTCCATAGAGTCTGCACCACTTGCATTCTAACCCATAGTGCATGAGAGTTCTGGTTCCTTCACATTCTCAGGAGCACTGGTGTTTTCTGTTTCTTTGATGGTAGCCTTCATGATGTGTGTGAAGCTGGATCTCATTGTGATTTTGATTTCTCCATGGATTATTGATGTTGAACATTTTCCCATGTGTCCTGAGCTATTTGCATATCTTCTTTGGAGAATCATCTGTGGAAGAACTTTGCCTGTTTTAATACTGGGATGTTGTTCCTTATTGTTGAGCTATAAGGGCTTTTTATATCACAGATCTTAACTTATCAGAAATGTGACTTTCAAGTGTTTTCTTCCATTCAGGGTATTGCCTTTTCACTGATGTTTGTGTCCCTTGATGAATCATGTTTTCAGGCTTGATGTAGTTTGTTCTTTCTTTTGGTGCCTGTGCTTTTGGTGTTCTGTCCAAAAACTCACTGTGAAATCCATTGTCTCTGTTGTGTGTTATAAGTTTTATAATTGAAGGTCTTACATTTAGGTCTTCTATCCATGTTGAGTTAATTTTTTTCTATGGTGTTAGATAAGGGTCCAACTTCCTTGTTTAGTGTGTGGCGATCTATCCAGTTTTCTTAACAGCATTTGTTGAGAAGACTGTCCATTTCTATGGAATGGTGTTGTGAGAAATCACTTGAGAACTTATGTTGGTTTTTATTTTTTTTTAAAAAACATTTTTTTATAGTTGTAGATTGACAACATGCTTTTATTTTGTTTGTTTATTTTTATGTGGTGCTAAGGATAAAACCCAGTACTTCACATATCCTAGGCAAGTGCTTTGCCACAGAGCTACAGCCCCAGACCTGAGGGTTGTTTTGTTTGTTTCTGGATTTTCTACTCTTTTTTATAGACCTACATTTCTGTCTTTCATTTTTACACCATTTGTTATGACTGTAGCTTTTCAGCAGGGAATACTGAAATTATGAAGTGTCAGATCTTCAATGTTGTTCTTGTTCAAAATTATTTTGGTAGTTGGTAGCTTTTATATTTCACATTAATTTCAGGATGGATTTCAAAATTTTTGCAACCAAGAATCTCTACTTCATGTACAACAACAAAACTGGGATTCTAATTAAAATAATATGTAGTCTGTAGTTGTATAAATATGTCAAAATATACTTTCCTGTCATGTAGAGCTAAAAAGAAAAAATAAAATATAATATGAAACTATAATATGAATATGGTATTAATAAAAAAAGAAGTTAGGATTTTCTTAGGGATAACAATGAAACTATAGATTGCTGTGGGTAGTGTTGACACTACAAAGACAAATTTGTGTTAACACATTTAAGTGTTCTTGCCCATAGTATTTGATGTCTTTCACTTTTTGGTGTCATTCTATGTCTCCTTCATTGTTATGTAGTTTTCAGCTTATAAATCCTTGGTCTCCTTTGTTACGTAGGGTTTAGTATTATATTTTATTTGATATGATAGATTGAATTGTTTTCTTGATTTTCCCCATATTATTAATTTAGTACATACAAACATAGCTTATGTGTGGGTGGGTTATGTATCAGCAACTTTACTGCATTTATTCATTCTGCTAATTGTTTTCTTAAGGTTCTTGAGATATGAATTTATATCAGCTTATAGTCAAAGATAATTATACTTCTTCTTTTCCTCTTAGTATGCCCTTTATCTGTACTTATTTCTGATTGATCTGGTTAGAACTTCCAGTATGTAAAAAACAGCTAGCGAAAATATGTATCTTGTCTGTTTTTTATTTTGGGGGGAAAAGATTTTAATCTCTGATGATTAAATATAGTAGCTGTGTGTTTTCCAATTTGTTGTCTTTATTTTATTCTTTTGTGTTCTTTTTTCTTTTTCTTTTTCAGTATTAAGGGTTGTTCCCATGGCCTTACACATGCTAGACATAATTATACCAACCACAGAACTATATCTGGGGTCTTTTGTAAATTTTATTTTGAGACAGGGTCTGGTTAAATGATCCAGGATGGCCTATAATTTGTAATTTTTCTGCCTCAGTTGTTGAATAGATTGATATTACTGGTATGCTCCAGCACAGCCAGCTATTTTTCTTCCTTCTATTTATATAGTTGTTTTGGACTTCTAGTCATGAAACGGTGTTCTTGCCAGATTGTTTGTAGTTACAGGTTCTTGTTAGGAACAGAGAATTGGAGGAGGCACCCAGTAGACAGCAGGGGGGAGTTACTGAAGTGAGAGTACACTGCCTTAGAAAGGGCCAGTGGGCTTATCCATAAGAATGGGAGGGCTGGGTGCAAGGAAGGGTCTGGGAAGATGGCTGTGAAACACACACACACACACACACACACACACACACACACACACACACACACCATATCTGGGATGTTAAAGTTAGTGATGGGATATGGAATATTGCTCCATAAGAGCAAGGGATGTTGAGAGAATTTTTTTTTGTAGCTTCATTTGGGAACTTTAATAACTTGAGAGGAAGTTGAAGAGTTGTTTCTCAAATCATTGTCTTCAGAGACCAGTAAAAACTACTTTTGGTCTGGTTTCAGCAGGGCACAGCCAAGAAGAGGAGAGATTAAAGGCTTTAGTCACTGCTCATACTTGTAGAAGTTGTAATAAGGCAGAAGTGAAGTAGCAAAGAGAGCAAGCAAACATCACTTAATAATTATGAAGTACATAATTTTGAGGAGTTATAATGTCAGAACAGTGAGTAGAGGTCTTCAGGAAGTTCACAGGGCATAGAATGAATTCTGTGAAGCTGTGTGTGAGCTTTGAATATCTTTAGGATCCTGAGGGAGGGTTTTTTTCCCAAGAGAGATTGATCAACTTGTTATGCTGAGTACCTTTATGGTCATAGAGGGAGCTAAAATGATGGTGTAAGGTACCTTCAATCTAGGTTGTACCTGTTTTGATGGCTTCATATCTTTCCAGGTCTCAATAAGAACTTGGTCTCCTGGCTTTCCTTTCTTGTGGATCTCTATGGGATTTACTGAGCATGACCAACAGGCATTTCATCATTCTTGGACTGTGGCCTGAACTCATCCCAGATCAATCAGGTAGTGCAGAATCTGATTCACTTTTGGGTTTATGATTATATTTGCTGATAGCTCATATGGATGTAACATCAGATTAACTTTTAGAGTATTTCTAACTCTCTTAAGGCCAATGGGTTACAAATTTATTCAGTTGTGGATTTTGCCTGACAACTTATCTGAAGTCCTCTTAAGGGAATGATTGGCCCTTTTTATATTGCTGGAAGAAAATGGTGCTTATTGGAATGTAGAGAATACTATATATCCAGTGCTTTTGCTACTCGCTGGGTAAATTGTGCCCTGAAATCTTGACCATTGTCACCTTTTAGAGATCTTTGGAAGCCAAACTCGGGATGATTTCCTTTAGGAATACCTTTGACACCTCCTATTCCTTTTCTCCCGAAAAGAAAAGTCTGTAGCCACCCTGTAAATATATATATGGGGATTATTATGATATTATATCCTGTGTACTAGGGCATATGGGTAAAATCTTGTGTCCAGTCTCCCCCTGGGTATGATCTCCAATGTTGATCAGGTTGTAAGATGGGTGGTGGTAGCACTCTTCTGGAGTTATTGGAGGTGTAGAGAGAGTGGTTGCAGGAGAGCTGGTGGGTGGCATTTGATGTCCCAAAGTCCATAAATATCTGACTGACCACTCCCATTGTAGCATGTCTCCCCAGTGGAAGGAATCATGTACTGCATCTATTGCCTGTCATTGTAATGCCTCAAGAAAATCTATTTTTTTTTTCACATAACAAAGGGCTAGAGGTATTCTTGTTTCTTCATCCACATAGGTTCCTATTAAGGCATTATTTCATTTGCAGTTAGGTTGGGGGGGTCTAATGGGGATTGAACTTGACCACATCCTCGTCCCTATTTTGTATTTTTTAGAGATAGGTTCTCACTGCATTGTTGAGTGCCTTGCTTTTGCTCAAGCTGTCTTTTTACTTGTGATCCTCCTGCATCAGCCTCCTGAGCCACTGGGATAACCATGCTTGGCAACATTATTTGTCTATTTCTTCTTCTTCTTTTTTGTAGTTGCACCCCATACCTGTATTTTATTTATGTATTTTTATGGGTGCTCAGGATTCATCCCAGTGCCTTGCACGAGCTAGGCAAGCACTACTGCTGAGACACAACCCCAGCTGACATTATTTGTTTTCTTGGTTGCCATTCTTTTTTTTCTTGATTTTTTATAAAAATAGATGACAATGGAATGCATTACAATTATTATTACACGTATACAGCACAATTGTTTATATCTCTGGTTGTATATAAAGTATGTTGACACCAATTCGTGTCTTCATACATGGACTTTGGATAATGATGTCTATCACATTCCACTGTCCTTGGTAATCCATTGCCCCCTCCCTTTCCCTCTCACCCCTGTGCCCTATCTAGAATTTATCTATTCCTCCCATGCTCCCCCTCCCTACTTCACTGTGAGTAAACCTCCTTGTTTCAGAAAAAAAAACAATGGGCATTTTTTTTTTTGGGGGGGAGATTCACTAACTTCAATTAACATTATCTTCTCCAAATCCATCCATTTACCTGCAAATGCCATGATTTTATTCTCTTTTATTGCTGAGTAAAATTCTATTGTGTATATTTTCCACATTTTTTTTTATCCATTCATCCACTGAAGGGCATCTAGGTTGGCTCCACAGTTAAGATATTGTGAATTTTGCTGCTATAAACATTGATGTGGCTGTGTCCCTGTAGAATGCTGTTTTTAAGTCTTTTAAGTATAGATTGAGGAGAGGTTGGCTGGTTCAAATGGTGGTTCTATTCCCAGATTTCCAAGGAATCTCCATACTGCTTTCCATATTGGCTGAACCAATTTGCAGATCTACCAGCAATCTATGAGTGTGCCTTTTCCCCCACATTTTCAGCAACACTTATTGTTGTTTAGCTTCATAATAGCTGCCACTTTGACTGGAGTGATATGATATCTTAGAGTAGTAGAAGTTTTCAAAATAATTTCCAATTATCCTTTGTATTTCTGCAGTGTCTCTTACGATACTACCTTTTGCATTTCTCTAAGTGCTAGAGATGATGAACATGTTTTCATATATTTGTTGGTGGATTGTATATCCTCTTTTGGGAAATGTCTGTTTAGGTCCTTATTGATTGGGTTACTTTATTTATTATTATTATTATATTTGTGTGTGTGTGTGTGTGTGTGTGTGTGTTTGTGTGTGCTTAGCATTTTGAGTTCTTTGTATACCCTAGAGATTAGTGCTCTCTCTGCTGTGAGGGGTAAAAATTTGCTCCCAGGTTGAAGGCTCTCTGTTCATCTTCTGAGAAGAAACTTTTTTAGTTTGATTCCATCCCATTTATTGATTGGTTTTAATTCTTGTGCCATAGTAGTCTTACTAAGGAAATTGAGGCCTAAACCAACATGATAAATATTAGGGCCTACATTTTCTTCTGTTAGACACAGAATCTCTTGTTTAATTCCTAGGTTCTTGATCTACTTTGAGTTGAGTTTTGTGCATGGTGAGTGATAGGGGTTTAATTTCATTTTGTTACATATGGATTTTCAGTTTTCCTATCACCATTTGCTGACGATGGTATCTTTTCTCCAATGCTTGATTTTGGTACCTTTATCTAATATAATTTTAATTTTATGGGATAGTCTCTGTGTCCTCTATTCTGTCCCATTGTTCTACCAGTCTATTTTGGTGCCATTACCATGCTGTTTGTGTTACTATTACTCTTTAGTATAGTTTAAGATCTGGTATTGCAATGCCACCTGCTTCACTCTTCCTGCTATGAATTGCTTTACCTATTTGGGGTCTCTTATTTTATTCAGAAAAAAATAATGATTGTTTTTTCTATTTCTATGAGAAGTGTCATTGGGATTTTGATCAGAATTGCATTAAATCTCTATAGTGCTTTTGGTAGTATGGTCATTTTGATAATATTAATTCTGCCTATACAAGAGCAAAATAGACCTTTCCATATTCTTAGGTCTTCTTTGATTTCTTTGTTTAGGGTTCTGTAGTTTTCATTGTATAGATCTTTCACCTCTTCATTAAGTTGATACACAAGTATTTCATTTATTTATTTATTTTTTGAGGCTATTTTAAATGGTGCAGTTTCCCTCACTTCCCTTTCTGAGGATTTGTCACTGATATAAAGAAATGCCTTTGATTTATGGGTGTTGATTTTATATTCTGCTACTTTGCTGAATTCATTTACTCGTTCTAGAAGTTTTGTGGTGGAGCTTTATGGGTCTTCTAGGTATAGATTAATGTCATCAGCAAATACTGCTAATTTAAGTTTTTCTTTTTCTGTACAAAACCCTTTAATTTCTTTCATCTCTCTAATCACTTTAGCCTATGGTTCAAGAACTGTGTTGAATAGAAGTGGTGAAAGAGGACATACCTGTCTTGTTCCTGTTTCTGGAGGGAATGCCTTTAATTTTTTTTTTTCATTTAGAATGTTGTTGGCCTGAGGATTAGCGTAGATAGCCTTTACAATATTGAGGTATGATCCTGTTATCCCTAGTTTTTCTAGTGTTTTGAACATGAAAGGGTGCTATATTTTGTCAAATGCTTTTTCTGCATCTATTGAGATGATCATATGATTTTTATCTTAGAGTCTATTGATCTGTTGAATTACATTTATTAATTTCAGTCTGTTGAACCAACCTTGCATCTCTGGGATGAATCCCACTTATTTGTGATGCATGATCTTTTTGATATGTTTTGTGTTCGATTTGCAAGAATTTTATTGAGAATTTTTGCATCTATGTTCAATAGAGATATTGGTCTGAAGTTTTCTTTCTTTGGTGTATCATTGCCTGATTTTAGAATCAGAGTGATATTGGCCTCAGAATGAGTTTGCAAGTGCTGCCTCTTTTTCTATTTTCTGAAACAAATTGAGGAGTATTGGAGTTAGTTCTTCTTTAAATGTCTTGTAGAACTCAGTTGTGTATCCATCCTGTCCTAGTCGTTTCTTGGTTGGTAGTCTTCTGATGGTGTCTTCTATTTCATCTTGGGAGATACAAATTGTGAGAAGAGATCACTCCTCCTAAACGCAGTTGGAATTGAAAATTCAACTTATGGGTGAGCTTCCTAGATAAACAACGCTATACATAAATTCATGTTCAGTAAAATATATATTTATGGATCTGTGGATAATATATATTTCATGATGAATCTCAATAGGCATATATATTGCTACTTTTTAATGTCTGTGTGTGTTTTTGTTTATATATATATATATATATATATATATATATATACACACACACACACACACACACACACACACACAAACACTGTCCAGATTTTTCAAAATATGAAATATATGTGGCTAAATTCATTCATGTTCATGCATGAGGATTTATAATCAACTTTTCACAGCATTGTGGGAGTGTTTTGGTTTTAATAATGGTCATTTGTGTGGCGGTTGGAAGACATGACAGGGTGTGAGTTTCTGGTTTTTGTCTCATGTTCTGAGAAGAGGTAGGTCCTCCAGGTTTGGTTTGGAGTGGACTGTTTCTAGCAAGTCTTTTGACAAGGCGAGTGTCTCTATGTCTGTGTATCAAACTGTGTCCGTGGTTGTAGACATTAGAAAAGAGAATGCATCAATGGATGTGTCCTGTCTAGTAGAAAGCTTCCCAGCATTCATCCTGCCCAATTTATGTGTGGACTGCTGCTTGCCTTATCCATGGGCAACACCTACTATCTTCCTAAGTTTCTGTTTTCTTCCTGAATTCTAGCCACTCTCCAGAATAGGCTCATGGTTTTGTGTCCAAGATATGTACCACCTCCAAGCTTGGTGACATGGCCATGTACTGGATAGCTGAAAGGAATGGTGAGCATCTCAGAAAACTCAGATATCAGAGGGCCCAGTAAGTCTCAGTGGAGAAACCCTGCTTTGGGCCTTTTGCTTACCTATTTTTCTGTTGCCCTGAATGTCAGGAAGGCCTTTGCCTCAGGGCACCCCTTTGTGAAGCCTGAAGAAAACAGTTTTCAAATGCAAATGAATGGGCATCACCTGTGGCTCTTTGCTTAATTGCTTTGCAAAGGGATGTGTCTGAATCAGCCTCTTGGCCCTGTGTGAGGCTGTGGCTTAGATTGTCAGCACCTGATGGATCTAAAGAAAGGATCCCATGTGTGCATCCAAAGCCAAAATGTCAAAAAGCAGTCATTGAGGATGAAGTCTCTCGCCTTCCTCTGTAAGGTTCCTGACCTCCATGGAGTGAGAATAGGGTCCTTTGGGTCAAATGAGTTCTTCAAAGCCCTGCAGAGGCTAGCCCATAGATGCTTTGGATTTCTCATGACTCCAATTCACACAAAGAATCTATACCCCACCATCAGCAGGCCTCAAAGTGAAGAAGCAGAGAAGTATTAAAGGCAGGCCTATTTGATCAATCCTGGTTCACACGAAGGGTGTCCAGGCCACCCTGACCTTAGGCAAATGAGGGGCAAGGGAGTTTATTGTGGACACTGTCTTAGGCTGCGCCCTTCATGGAAAACTCCAGGCAGAGGTTATGATGAGTCTCTATATCGAAAAAGATGAGGGCCATGTGGCAGTGTTTTGGTATGAATTGTGGTCATTTGTGTGGTGGTTGGAAGAGTTGACTGGGTCCACCTGGGCTTCAACTCTGGTGTGATTCCCCTTGGAGACTGAGTTCTGGAACTGACCTCAGAGAAGTATTGCCATGAAGTGTGTTGGGATTTTAGGAGGCCACGCATGAGACTTGCCCTTGGAAACTGAGATCTAGGCACAGGGTGGCTTTACACAGAGCACTGGGAATCTCAGCCAGGATATCACATGATTTTATTCTTAAAGACCTGGTAGTTATAGTTGAGAGTCAAAACACACATGGACCTCACATTGTAGACCTCAGTGGGCCTGGTTTCATGTGACGTTTTGGCCACTCTTTGGGAAGCCTTGTTTGTGAGAGTTCTCCAGAGCTTTCATTGAAATGAGCTTCCTCACCATTTAATGGTTCCTGAATGAATGGAAACCCACAGAGCCTCCAACTTCATCCTTTAAAAATGGCTAGATAAATACCATGAAATTTGTGAAATTCCCATGACCAGGTGGCACTGGAGAACCTTTGGATGTTCTGTTGCTGATCATGAGTGTACCAGACAGTGCCTTGATTGACTGAGTTGCATGAAAATGGTGTAGAACAGAGATGCCAGTAAGTTGGGGCCTGCTGATTAGTGGGCCTAGAGCAGTGGTGTGCAGGTGTGTGATAAAACATCTGTGGTGGGGCCATGTGGATCTGCCATGGGCTTCCAAATGGCTTGTGACTGACATGGTGCAGCCAGCAGACCCTTGTATGTAAAGGCATCTTGTTATATGGAGAGGTTTCAGGGCTGTGTTCAGAATCAGTTTGCTATGGTCAAGAGGGCAAGCTCTGTGTGATAGAAGCCTGGTTGGTGCATACTCCTAGGACCCTGACCCACCACACTTCACAGAATTCCCTCCAGCACTGTGTCCCAGTTGAACTCCTTGTATTTCGTGAAGGAAATTTTAAACTCCTAGTGTAGCAGCAAGAAACACCACGAAAGGTGAGGATGATCAAATGGATTCACAGTCCACATGGGGAGACACTTAGCCCCCAGTGGCCACAGTTTACCTACAAAGAGAGAATTCAGCACTTCTGCCTCATGTTCATTGGAAAATCAGAAACCATGTCCTCCAGGTCACATAGATGCAGACCCAGCTTTGATGGTCTCACTATAAAGGAAGCTAAAGCTCCTGACAACAACATATATTTCAAGAGCCCAACCTCAGAGGCAGTTTCTCAAGAAGTCTTTAGGTCAGCAGAGCTCCATGTTTGTGGAGTGTTTACCCTGTCTCTTAATTATGGAAACTTCTCTTTCACCTCCAAGGTTGTGAATTCCTGAGCATTTTTCATTCTACATATGTATTCACTGATTTTGTAACACTTCTCCTCGAATTGCGTCTTACTTGGGGCGAAGGTAATGTCAAGGCATTGTTCTGGATGAGAGTGGGAGGAGTTTTGTGTAGCACATATTTGCCTACACATTGGATTCATTTTCCTATTTTCCATTCAAAATACTGAATCCCTGACACTAACCTATACCCTACTAGACTCTGACTAGGAATCCTAATATGATGGAGAAAAATAAGCCAAACACAATAGAAATACAAGCAGTTCAGAGGAGGCATGGTGTATAGTTGGACTTGCCTTTTGCATTATAAAGGGTAGGTGTTATAAATCTAGTCAAATTTAATAGAAATAGTTTTCCATGTGTTTTTAAATTTTAAAAAATATGTAAATTCCAGTCTCCCTTTCTCTGTATCCTATTCAGCACATGTATTTTTACATGCACATATAGAATCCCACCTGGTATCCCACGTACATTCTTGTGAGGTGGCTGACTTGGCAGATACAAATTTTGAGAAGAGATCACTCCTCCTTAAAGTTGTTGGAACTGAAAATTCAACCTATGGGTGAGCTTCCTACTTGAACAACATGATACATAAATCCATGTTCAGTAAAATAAATATTTTTGGATCTGTGGACGATATATATTTCATGATGAATTTTGATTGGCATATATATTTCTACTTTTTAATGTTTCTGTGTGTGTGTTTTGTGTGTGTATATATATATATATATACACACACAAAACACACACACACTCTCCAGATTTTTCAAAATATGAAATATATGTGTCTTATTATACACTCCTTAAATTCATTTATGTTCATGTATGTGGATTTATAATCAACTTTTCCCAAGATTATTCTCAGAAATATTCATCCACCTGAAATACATATTTGTTTCCTAGTACTGAAAACTAACTTCAGTGAATGGTGCATAGAAATTCTAATATTTCTACAGTAACTGACCCAGTTTAACATCAATGCAAGTAGATTCCTATGGGACATGATGTGTATTTTGACGTTCATTTTTATTCAACACTGGTACATTTCTATTTCTTCAGTTGATGCACATCGTAGGATATATATTTCATCCTCAAGTTCACAAATTTCTAGGCATTTTTTTCAGTTTCAATCAAATCCTGCTTCAGAACACATGTATTCCTCCATGTTTCTTGACTGGTCTTTTCATGAGACTTCTTTCCAAACACATTATTTTGGATTTCCATAATCACTTTTGAAGCAAAACTCACACACCATTCAGGGTAAACCATAACCACAATATTACCATTAGATGTATAACTGGTTGGCATGAATGATCCTGTATCAGTATAAGATTTCCTATATATTTTCAGATATCAATTCAATCCATTATTTAAATTGGAACCAGTTATATTATGTATTCACAGTATGGTCTATTCATGCATTATCTCTATATTCATAGACTCAGGGTACACCTATTTGTACCCTCAAATGCTAATTTATATGTCTTCAACATATTGCTCCCAGAAATGGTGGAAGAAATACTCATGTCACCTGATCTACATATACATTTTATCACAGTGATATTCTGGACACAAAATGCAAAGGTCACACTTTTGATTGTACCAAAGCCTAATTGGAAAGTGAGCACGGATTTCTAAAATCATCCTTGTCCAGTTTGCGTAATGCTCTCAAATGTCAATTCTATTGGTGACTACACATTTGTTTCTTCCTAAGATTATATATTCAACCTCAACCCTGTTGAAAATGTCTAATCCTATCACTCACTTTATACTTTGCCTGATTTCTTAATGTCTCTATTGATATCTGCTTTCCTACATATTTTCCCCAGTTCATCATTGTGACTGACTCAGATATGCTAAGTGTATAGCTGAAATCAAAGATGACTGCCATATCTGCCTAAGGGAATACTGGGCCATTTCTGTCTCCTCCAACACACACTCAGACACACTTCAGCCAACCAGCCACCTGCTATGTAGAAAACATGGTAGACTTTCTTTCGTCTCTTTCCTCCCTTTGTCTAGCATAATGCTGTTCTGCTCCCATCTCCAGAGTAACGGCCAGTTCCTCTAAGATGCCTTCAGGAAAAATTAGAAGCTTCTTCCACTGGGATGAGTGCTTTCTGACATATATCTAAAGATGTGGTTCAGGGGTAAAGCACCTTGGGTTTTATCCCCTGTACTAAACACATACATACACAGACACACACACAATCACAGATGTGTGGTGTCCAATTATCCCAGCTAAGGAACTTACAAAATAATAGAAGAAATAAAACATTTGCAAGGTTAGCTAAAGTATAAGACATTGAGATAAAAGCCTTTAAAAACATAAAAACCAAGAGCTTTAGTATATTTTTTCTATTATTCTCCTCTATTTTATATTCAATTTTACTGGTTTCTCATTAAAAAAAAATGTGGGGCTGGGTTGTAGCTCAGTGGTAGAGCGCTTGCCTAGTACATGTGAGGCACTGGATTCTATCCTCAGCACCACATAAAAATAAATAAATAAAATAAAGGTATTGTCCCCTTCCACAACTAAAAATATATATTTTTAAATGTGTTCAAGTATCACTCAAATCATTGCTCAGGTATACTTTTTTTAATGAGGCCTACACTGAACATTCTATCTACCATTGCAAAGCATTCCTCTCCACTGTCAACTCCCTCACCTTCTGCTTTCTCATTTGGTTTACTCCAAAGCACTCAACCTTTTTTTTCTTACTATGTAATATAGCTATTATTGCTTATTGCTGGTCCTTCCCCTAGAATGTGACTCCATGTGGGCCATGATATGTTGGTCAATGACTATTCCTAGAATGAACGCCTGATTACTCACTTGATGGACAATCATTAAATGAGTTTATTAAGTGAATTAGGGATTAACAGTTATATATGAAGATTCTGGACAAATGGTCTGTGTTGAATACTGGCTCTAGCACTCTTGGCTATGTGAACTCTGATGGTTTAATTTAAACCTTTCATTTCCCAGATATACCTACTTCCCAGGATTGTTGGGAGGATCAAATGTACAATGCATGTCAACTGTCAAAATGTATAGGAAGAATGTAAGGTTGAGTTTTTTTTTTTTAAGTTGCTGCCCTTCTTTCCTATGTACACATAAATCATCCTTGATTTCCTCATTTTACAAAGGACAGTACCTTAGAGTGTTAGCACATCATGGTTTCTAAAATAATGCTTTCATACTTTGAGTTTAAATGGCTGAGAAATTAATAAAAATATGAGTTTAAATCACTTTAACAAGAATAGAATCAAATACATACCATCATTTTTGATCATGTCCTGATTATATGTGATTCATCTGAAAAGACTTTGACATCCAATATATATCATGCAGAGAGTCACTACGGCATAAGGAAGAGTGGATTGACCATTGGCCTGAGTAACTAATCTATAAGATAAGTAATGGAATCATTTACTCATTCCATCAGCATGTTGCCTACCTACCATGTAACTGTGTGCTAAACAACAGTGACAACATTTGGTCATATAGCTAGTAGTAGATGCAGTTTCTCCTGCTGTGAGGCAGCAGCAACTCTAATGTACAATGAGGATCTAAGAATAGAAAAGGAGCCAATGAGTGAGAGGTGGCCCTCCTCTTTTAAAAAATACAGAAACAGAATTGGAACATGGGTTCTTGAGTTCTCCAATAAATATGTGATGTTCATTGAAGTTTGAAGGAAAAAGTGATCCAGAGACATTGGATATTTCCACATGGCTATCTGTGGATTACATATAAATCAATGGAATTCAGTTAGGCATACTGGGGGGTTTCACTCTAATTTAGAATAATGTGATTAGGAGCATCTCAGAGTGCCTCCTTGGCAAGAGCTGACTCTTTGGGGTTAGTTATTGAGATAATTATGAAAGTTTGTGAGCAAACTTTATTAATAGTAATGTTTCATAAATGTTCTTTAAAAGCAGACTCTGTGTATGTTACTTGTTATAGTCACAGTCTGTGATTTGCAGAAATAAATGATAACGTGGATGCATGCAGAGTACTCTGGTCTTGCTTCTTTAAAGAATCATTGCAGTCTCCTGCTCCCTCCAAGCCTTTCCCTTAGTTCTGAATGGCTTCTTCACTAATCCAGAAATCTCTATGCTGGTCTCTATGCATGCTGGCAAGAAGAGTATGTCCTGCTTGCACATTCCCTTTCAGAGGTCCAGAGCTTTCCTGATGGCTTCCCATCCAGTTACTACATATTACTGTAATCCTGTACGACTTATGAAACATCTTTTCTGAATTTCCTTTAATTCCTAAAGCAATTGATGTTTCTACCATGTAATTTACATTTAATTATACGTTTTTTATGCTTGTCTTGCCTTCTCAAGAAGATTAAAATAAAATTCCTTTCAGATCAAGAACTCACTGCACTGTATCAAGCATAGAAATGGGGTAAAGCACAGATATTGACCTCATCTCAAACTCATTTAACCATCTTGCCAGAAAAGAATCTATGCATCCCATTGCTCTGATCTGCCTACTTTACAGTAGATAGATAAACTGAGTTATTGGGAGTTTGTGAATGAAACAGTTAAACTTCCAGTGAGATGATAGTGATTTATTTTTTATTGTCTTGTGAAAAGAAAGTGCTGTCTGACCAAAATATTTGGAAATGAAGGGTAAGGTTGGCATAAAGAATTGTGCCACAGACTTAGAGCTGGAAATATTTCTGCTTTAGTCTGCTGAATTATTATGACTGTTCTTTGAAGTCTTTTTCCCTCTAAGCACAAATTCAAATGACATCTATCTCTGAGTTGCCCCTACATCTTTCAACTCTTAAGACATCAGCCTTTGATGTCTTCTTTTCATATCCCTTTATCTCTTAGGATGATTCCAAATATTCAGAGATAAAGTGGCATAACTAAATCTGAAGACTACAATGGTCCTCTTGAAACTGAATGTTATTTAGGCTCTTTTCCTTTATCTGTTCACTGACATATTTACTATTAACAGGAACCTTGGTATCATCACAAGGTAGTGGCTAAAGAAAAATAAATTTTGGCCATTCTGTTCAACAAGCATATTCCATCATGTCTTGCCTAATTTATGTGCTAATACCTTTGCTCCATGGATTTTTATAGAATATTTATCAAAACGGGATGAAATGCATTTTTTTTGTACTAACTCAATTAATGATTTTGAATCACTGAGCCCAGTTATTCTAAGGATAAATAGTGAATCCAGAATGAAAGTTCCTTTCACTCATGTCACTAAAATTTGCAAATATTTATGATTTCTTTTTTATATCCATTCAATTTGACCTTAAAATCAATAAATAAAACTGCTTAAAACCTGATCAGTTTTCTTTTTAAAAAAAGATTAACTTTAGTAATAGCATCTACCATATAACCCAAATCTATAAATAATGCTGAGGAAAACAACACAAGTCTGAATATTTACACATAAAATATAATAAAATCAGAGTTTTTGGTAAAAGAACATTTGGAAATTTGGATGAAGTACTGTTTAATTGGTTTATTTTACTCTAATACCAGCTTATGCAAGTAAAGACTTGCATTTATAGGGAGCAATTTGGCCTTGGTATTGAATATTTTTAAAAGTAAGTATTTGAATATGTTGTCAATATTAAAATATGAGATAACTTGATGGCTATCTGTCCATGATCTTGAGGCCCCAGGTTTTTATTTTGTTTTTCAGTTTACAATATTCTTTCAAATACCTAGTCCCTTTATTTCTATTATTCCCTCAGCTACTTCTTTCTTTAATGTTTTGTTTTTAATTAGAATCTCTACAAAAGAGCCACTAAAAATCCTGAAGAAAACAGAGGTAGTAAATAGTTTTTGCTAATTGGTTCTTGAACAATAGAAGCATCTTTTATGTTGTATAACATGTCATTTGAAGATTTGGCAACTCCATCTTTTCTTGTAGCTCCTTGGACATTTGTTCTAGATTGAGCTATCATCCTTTCACTCAAGAATACTAAGTTCTCACCTCTGCAGTAATCAGCATAATAAAGCACTGACACCTGGCCATCTAGAGGAAGAAAGAAAGAACCTCTTTGCTGGTCAAATGCTGGCCATGTTGGAATGCAACCAGTGTACATTAATTAAATAAAAATAACACTTGTTGGTTATTAATTCTTTTATTTGTTCATCAGATATTATTGAGTAGCTTATTCATTCTTCTATGTTCTAAACGTGTGATCAGTTCTATTTTTATAATCTTTCAGTTAACCAAGTATTGCTACTGGTATTACCTTTCTTTCCCATTGGGTTTTAGCAGAGTAGCATAATGACTGAGATTGGACTATGGAATCAGAGCCTATGTGATACCCAAATCTAATGCTTTCTAGTTGTGTAACTTTGGGCAAGTTAATAAACTTCACTAAGCCTCACTTCATATTTATGATACAGATAATAATCATACTTAACCTCCATTTTCTGACAGGTAAATGAGAAAAACGCATACATCGTGTATTGCACTGGACTCAACAAACAAAAAAGCACTCAGTGGATGTTGTTTGCTGTTGTTATTAAAGCACAGTTCTTGGTTAGTTCATTATTATAATCTTTTTCACCATTTATTGAGCAAATACCTAGGAAGCACACTCAGAGTAAACTTGGACAGTGTGAGAGACACCACCATCTGGCCTGTGTGTCATAAACAAAAGCCCTGAAACTGGGTCTGGCAATAGTGAGGGGAGCAGATGCTTTAAATGCCTTCTAGAATGTGTTTGTCACTGTGTCTAACTGCAATGAATGTCACTAATGTCATCTCTCTTTCTATTTTAGGTAAGTACATCCCATTTTTTGAAGCTTTTGCATATGGGTAAGTCTTGCTGCTGGAACTTTACATGTTGATTTTCATACTTGGAAAATCCGGACTGGACAGTGTACTTGTTGCAGTCAGATGTATGCCTTTATGATTTTCAAGCCAGGATCTGGAAATATGACAGAGCTTCACATGTGCTTTCCATCTCTGTTTCAAATCTTTGGCAGAAAAAAATGCATCCATTATTTTAAATTGCATAAAATGTTATGTTTCATCTAAATAATTGCAGCTTGGGTTTTTTTTAATCTATCAGTAGAAGCAGGCAGAGTACTTAAAAGACTAGATTAGGAACTTTTTTTTTCTTTCTGATAGAAATCATGAAAACCTCTCTCAAATAAATACACAGACCTTTGTTTTTCTGCTTACAAATAGGAAATATTTTTTTTCTGTGCATGGAGAACAGGTATTCCACGATTATATTATTTTAATAAGACATAATTTCATATCAATAAGAAAAGTGGCCAGTGGCCCTGCAAAAACCTGGAGCAGGATGTTGGAGAGGCAATTCCTGTTATTAGTGAAACTTGACCTAGTTAAATAACCATTTCTATGTTTGGCTGTAATCTATCACCATAGAAGACTGAACTGGAAGAAATGACCTTAAATCATAAGGGATTTAGTATAGATCTAAGGCAGATGTGAAGGATAGATTAAGCTATGAAACAATTTGCAAAAGGAAGTTATAAAATCTTTGTCACTGAAACTACACAGTTAAGAAATTAAGATTTATCCTGCCTTGAGGCAAAGTATTGAATTGACTGGTTGTCCTCAATGATAAAGTCTCAACAAACTCCTTCGGCTTAAAATACCACCATTTATTCCATACACCATCTTTTCTCTGTGTGGTTGCTGAGTTTTCCAAGAATCAGATGCTTAAAAGAGATTAGAAATAAAAGAATAATAGAAAATGCCTTGTAAAAGAGAAGGGTGAGGGAGCCAGATAGGTGGAGCGAATCTTCAGACCACAATACAGGTTTAATTCTCAGTAACGATGAGAGGAAAAGCAACTGTGTGGGAGCATTTGAGGTTAAGTTGGGCAAAGCCATGTCATAATCTTCAAGCCAGAGAGATTGTGGACATCAGAGGAGTCCCACTTTCCTGGAAATAGGTCAATATCTTGTCTGTGTTCACTCATTTTCAGGGAGCCAACCTCAGGCTGTACCCTCTTAGCTCTATTGCTGCAATGGGTTTCAGAGGCAGCAGCTGAGGCCCTTGGACAATTGTGGTCTCTGTCATTGGGATCTGTAGCACATTTCTTTAACTACTACACTGAGACTCCTTGATCTTGTTTTTTTTTTTCTTTCTTGTTTTCAATTATTTCTCTTTCTTGTTCTCAATTATAGCACTCTTCCTACTGTTATTTTAGATCCACCACTAACTCATTCTTCATGTTCAAATCAGTTATCACAACTTTCTTGAAGATGACTCTGAAAAATGCACTTTCTTTTTGAATTTTATAATTATTTGTATTTTCCTATGGTTAATTGTTGCCTTTTGTTATTTATTTGCTCGAAAAAAAAAAAACGTTATAGAGAGAGTCATATACAAAAAAAAAAGAAAGAAAGAAAGATACAATGACAGTCTAATGGGAGAGACAACACTTTAAAATCCAATAATTACCAATGATTAAAATATAGCATAGAAGAGTTAGACGCAAGAGCAAAGGGATTTGAAGAAACAGAAGAAGAAGGTGACTTTTAGGGGAGATGGAGGATGTTATGCAAGAGTTGGCACTGAGGTTTGTTTTGAAGGATGACTAGTTAGTTAGGGGTTGATGATTGAGTGAACAACATGTTCAACTGCATAGTGGTATGAAAGAGAACAGAATAGGTGTATAGTACAAAGAGGCCTACATGCCACAGGGCATTCATGGGATTATGTGGAGAGTAAGTCTGCAAAACTGGCCTAAGGTCTCATTATTTGGAGTTTATGATCTTGATCCATAGTTCAGACTTTTTCCTACAGGGTTTGATTTGGCCTTGCCAAATCACAATAGTATGTATATAATTCTTTTATGCAATATAAAAGGGGTGTAGTTATACATGACAATAGATTGCATCTTGACACATGTTATACAAATAGAGCACAACTTCTCAATCCTCTGGTTTACATGGTGGTGAGTCACACCATTTGTATAATAATACATGTATTTAGGGTAATTGTTGGGGTTTGAGTGTGCAGAGTTTAGCTCCCTCAGGCCTGACATTTTGCAAGAGCTGTGGCTGTGATTTAGGTCAGCTGAGGCAAACCTCAGCTAGGAGGAGGAAAAGTTCTCTTCCCCTTATAGCAAGTCACAAGTTCTGCATGGTTTGGCCATGAGGAAGAAGAAGCTTTCTGCATACTTGACCTGGGAACAGTATATTCTAAAGAAGCAAATACATCCTCAGGGGATAATATCTACAAAGAACTTTGGGAGGGTAGTTATCAAATGAACAGGAACAATCTGAATTTAGCTCTGTGTACCCACTGAGGCATGATATTTGGGCAATGTGGGTGAAGTGTTACTGAAGAATCGCTTGCTTTGTTAGAAGAAGAATATAAAAGGAACTTGCAAATAAACCTCAGCATGCAGTTGCAATTGCTGCCTTGGCTCTGCATCCCCTGTGTCCTGGTTATTTTGCGACCCTTACCCAGGGACCCGAATGCTCTAGATGTTCACAGGTAATAATATCTGTCTCATTCCACCATCCCTTTCCACTTCCACAGCCTCTCCCCTCCCTTACTTGCCTCTGCCTAATTCAAAGTTCCTCCATTCTTTCTTACTCCTCCCATTATGGATCAACTTCTGCTTATCAGAGAAAACATTTGGCCTTTGGTTTGTTGGGTTTGGCTTATTTCTCTTAGCATGATATTCTCCAGGTTTATCCATTTACCTCCAAATGCCATAATTCATTCTTCTTAAAGGCTGAGTAATATTCCATTGGGTATATATACCATATTTTCTTTATCCATCTGCTATGGAATTCTTTATGAAAGATAGGGCAGCTGGGAGGAATCTCAGTCACCAATCAGAATCCTGAAACTCAGTAACTGTGAAATGCCATATAACAAATTCACTGATCTTCCAAAACATAAAAAACTGAGGACCTTGGGACATCTTGTGTCTGCCTCATACTTTCCAAGAACATTTTCTGTAAAATCTCTTATAGAAAACACTGCACACTTGCCTCAATCTACTATGGTTTAATTCCTCTTCACACTTTACCTTCCCTTTATATAGAGGGGAGGAGAACAAGAAGTACTGGGGACTGAATTAGAACATGCTTTTATAATTACTTCAAAATGGATTCTACTGTCATATGTAAATAAAAGAGCCAATAAATAAAATAATAAATAAAACAAAATGATTTTCATGTGTATCTTTGAAGGCCTAAGAAAATCACCTCAAAATAAAACAACAAAACTGATCAGACCTAATCCTTTCTAAAAACAATTTCATTCTTGTTTCTTTCACATCCTTCCTACATACTTCTGTCTTTTCCACTATAACATATATGACAATAAAACAAGTGATATCAACCTTCTTATTGATTTATACAATTACTCTGAATAGTAATTTTCCTGTTATAGACAGATATGTGGGTACAATATACAAAGTTGGTATTTTTTTTTAGAATTTTAAATTTAATAAAGAATCCTAAAATCTTTGTCTCCACAAACAAGAACAAAGTAGTTATTTCAATAATAAAGTAAAAAACAAGATGCTCTGTTTTGAGATACTTTTTCCCCAAGGAAGCAAGGGTTGGAAGAAGCCTGAAGAACATAGTCTTTGGCGGGGAGATCAGCTGGGGTTCAGATTCACTGTGTGGAAACTCACCTAACCTATGGGAAACACTAATTTCCCCCTCTGCAAGATGACAAGAGGAATTGCACATAATTGGTAGTGTCATTGTGAAAGGTAAGGGTATTGTCAATGAGCTTGGTGAAAGTAATCAAAAGCTGCTTCAAGATTATTTTTCATTCCTCTAGGAGCCACTAATTGTAATTAAAAAAAGTCATGCCTTTTGCTAACAACTATACAGTTCACAAAATATATTCATTCTATTTTTACCACAAACATGAGACATAGAAATTATTAAAACCACTTCCTACAGAGGAGACTGAGTTTCAGAAAACTTGGCCAAGGACCTGGAATTTGTATGCAGCAGGACCAGACCAATCAGAGTGTCCTCTACAAAGGTCACACAGGAAGCTTACTGGTCATCCTCCATTATTTTTCAACTTTAGAATGGAAGTAATTCACCTCAAGTAGAAATTGAACTTAGAATTTTGAATTTTGATCATTTTGTAGTCTATATACAAAGTTGGTATTTTTTAGAATTTTAAATTTAATAAGGAATCTTTTATTAAAATTTTAAGTTTAATAAGGAACCTTTTATTAATAATGATATTTTCTTCCCGGGCAGCAACAGCAGGCCACAGTTCTAAGTTAGTCATTTTGAAACTACTGGCTCTGTAGAGGGGACTGCACCACTATCATCTGCACTACAGGATGTTCAATGGGTTACGTGTATCAGATGCTTTTTACTCATAAGATATTTCCAACTTCTGATGAGTTGATTTGAATATAACCCTATCACAAATCAAGGAGCATATATATATGCCTCCTAGAACACAGGTAGTCATGTTTTGTGTGGGTAGAAGTTAGACTTCTGTATGTTCATTTCTGGCATTGGATACTGCTCCTATTATAAAAGTTGTGACCTTGCCACTCATTGAACAGATGGCATTGCTTGATTAAAGTCAGGCTATATTTAGAACATTTCTGTAGAGGCATTCTCATTTGGGGAATCATTTTTTTCTCGCTGAAGTGGTTTCTTTTCACCAGTTGAGCAAACAAAACCACTGGCTATTTTCTCAGGAGGACTTTCTACCACTCTGTCTTCAGGAGAGGAAGGGTGATACTTGCATTTCCAGAAGTCAACTTCCCACACTCTTCAGAGAGCACTGGAGCTCCTTTGACAAGGTGAAATTATATAAGTGTGTGCACAAATTTGTTAATGAGGAATCATCTGCCCTCATGGAAAAATGACTTTAAGCAAGCAGACATCTACTGAAGTGAGTTAATCTGAGTGCTCTCCTGCACCCATGAAGAGAGGAGAAGCAGTGGAGGAAAGGCTAATAGAGTGACACTGCAGATTTCATATGACATGTGAATCTGTAATGGAAAATAATCTCAGCATTACCCACAGAGGTATCTGTGTGTGTGTGTACCTCAGTGCTCCAAAGACTATTATTTACATAGGGATGACAAAACATATCTAGTTAGTTTTGAACAAAAAGCCAAATAATATTTCTGCTAGATATTCAATTGTTAACTGAAAAGCTGCAGTATAGCCATGACTCACATACTTTATTTATGTATAAAATTAATTACTTCATTGCCATTGTATCACTTTTGGTTGGACTCAGGAAAAAAATAACTCAAAAGCAAAGAGCAGTATTAAGAAGACATTCAGGCTTAGGGGTTAGGCCAACACAGATGTCTGCCTTGACTCAGCCACATAAGAGCAAATATTTCCTTAGGCAAATTACTTGAGCTTTACAAACCCAATATTATCATCTGGTAATGGAGACACCATTGCCTAACTCACAGACTAGCTGTCATTTAATCACAGGATTAAATGACACACACAATTCACAGGGCTTCCTCACCCAAGTGTCTACTTGTATTTAGTTGGCTAGGGCTGTCTTTAAAAAATACCACATGCTAGGTGGCTTAATCAGCCGAAATGCATCATCCAGCAGTTCTGCAGGCTAGAAGTCTGAGATCAAGGTGTTGGCGGGTGGTTTCTTTCTGAGAGCCTGGAGCAAGGATCCATTCCCGGCCCCCTCCTTGGCTCATAGATGCCATTCTCCTTGTCTTCTCTCTTCATTTTCTCTCTGCTTGTGCCTCTGTGTCCAAATTTTCTTTTGCTATAAGGATACAAGTCACACTGGATTGACTCATCCTTGCTCTGATATGAGCTCATCTTAATTAACTACTTCTGCAAAAATTCTATTTCCAAAGAGGATCATCTTCTGAGGTACTGGGAGGGTAGGACCTCACCATGGTAATTTTGGTGGACAGACACAATTCAGTCCATAGCACTCAAAGGTCACTTTATTCAGAAAGATTTTTCTTGATTGCTTTTTCTAAGAACAGTCCTACTTCTTCTCTCAGTCCTTTGCCCTACATAATATGTATGATTATATAAAAGCAAATCCTAGAATTATCCATTTCTTCCTTTTCTATCTTTTATACCTGATTGAAAGTTCCACAAGGCAAGGTCCTAACTTGACCTGTCTTGGACCTCACCTGTTTTACATATCATTCTGTTCTTACCATCCAGGGCAGGGCCTGGTATAAAGTAGATCCTCAATAAATAATTTCCAGGGGGAAAAAGAGAAACTTTGGCTCAAGTTCAGTTTTCAAAGAATGATAAGTGCTATGCCTATCTTTAAAAAAGAGTCTCATTCACTTTCCAAATTGGTATCTAGTAGGCACATGTAAAGAAGTTTATTTCAATTTTTATTTAATAAGTGTACATTTTAAGTACCTACTATTGTGGCAGGACTGAGTACTAGGGAGTATTTAAAGTTACACTGTAAAACATTTTAGCTGTTGCAGAGTTCTAATGGACATTTCTGTGCATGGAGAGAGAACCATAGAAGCTTAGAAGAAGATACTAGCACTCACACAAGCTTGAACCAGTGCTGCCTGACAGGCGCTCTGCCCTCTCATGTACCAAACAGGCACGACATGCTTTTGTCTTGTTTATGGAACAGGAATATTACCAGCATTATTTTCTTCAGTTAACAGATTGAAAATATAACTTGAAGTTTTAAAAAGCTGTAACAGAGTTGTCTGGAGAATATCATTAACATAATTTCTGTGGATACAGAACAGCAATGTTTTATTTTAATTCTTATTCTCTTTACTTCAGATAAACTGTAGGTGTAGACGATTAGTCTAAAGACTATTTTATTCAACTTAAGAATGGCTCTGTGAGAAGTAAGAATTGAGCTATTTTTTATTTGAGAATAGAGCATGGATACAGAAGTAGATAGGGCTAGCAAGATATATCCTCCCTCAGCCCCACAAAGTTGCCATCTTTGTACACTACTATGACAGAGACGAGCAGTGCTATCATTAATTTTATGTTCAGAAAGTAGCCAAAGGCTACTGAACACTCCTCACGGTGGCAGTGAGAATCATTGCAATATATAACCATCTATATTTTGTGAAAACTCTGGTGGTTTCAGATAAAAATCTGAAGCTTCAGAGCAATAACACACAAGAAAAATGACTCATTCCTGACCTACCACCTTCGGGTGGATTCATTGATAACATCTGCAAAGTAAAAGGCTATGGGGAGCATAATTAACACATAATGTGGCTGGAAAGTGAAAGAAAACATGGTTTACATACAATTTAGGGCTTGGGCAAGAATGACATGTGCAATAGTTATGGCAAGGAAATTGGAATATGCTTCCATTTTGAAAAAGGAAAGGCAAAATAAAACTATCACTGGGTGCATTCTAAAATGACATGTGTAACTATATTTTACTCCTTGTATGAACAACAATATGTCAGTACCACCTGTGTCATGACTTTTCTGACAGGAGTAGGTGGTCCCAGGAAAGTGACAACTAAAAGATCATTCATGTCTTCAAACTTCTCACCATCCACTTTAATCTGAGAAATCATAATTGGTTACCTCAAAGGAGTAAAGGCCATTTACCCTGGAGAATGCAACATGCTGATTGAAAGTCTACCTCAAAGCTGGTTCATAACTGGGTTCTTACTTCCCTAATGAGGCTGTGGAGTACATCTTTCCGTAGGGACTGAAGAGGGGGAGAATGAAAAGCTAAAGGTATTCAAAATATAATGCTTCTGATGTGTCTGTCAAGCTGCTTTTCAAAAGAAGCAGAGGTATTACCATTTGAAGTAGCAAAGTCAAAAGCAAGAAAATATATATCAGGAATAATTCTTAAGATATGTACAAAAGATCATATTTATGTTTGAAGCATAGGAACCAATAGAAGCATATATATTTTCAGGGTCTTGAAATGCCTCTATCAATCTGTTTTGGTATTTTAGCTCACTGATCATTAAGTTAATTTATTTAATCAAAATATTGACTCTATCCTCATTCTGCAAATAACCTGTGACATGATTTGGATATTAATGTATTTTTTTACAAATGATAGTGAAACAAAATAATGCTCATCTTTCACCATTAAAATATTGATGTTTTATATTGTAATTTTATTTTAGCTTATGAGTTTTTAGGAAAAAAATTCTTTTTGCAAACTGCAAGTTTGGAGTTAGTTTAACCAAAATGATTTAATAGAATTTCCAAATTATGAAGTCACTCAGTTGTTTTTAAAGCAATTGCCTTTGAATAATGAAACATATAATTCTGTGTGGTTTTACTACTCATTGTAATTTTTTGAGAATAGAGTATGGATGCAGGAGTTATTGAGGTTATAATTGAAAAATTAGAAATTGTATATATTTAAGATATGCAACTTGAGGTTTTAAAATCATCACCATTATTCTATATAATCATTTTGTTTAAACCATCTCTCACTGATTTTGGTTTAAGTGTTTGCATTATAGGAACCTCATTTTATTGAATGCTTCAGAAACCAACTGTCATATTATGAAATCCAACAAACATTAATATATTAATAGACCCTAGTAACAACACCAGCCATTAGTTTGAAATGCTTAAGGATCCATGAGTATTATAGTGTTCTACTGATTTTTTAAAAATCTTGAGGAGTTACCAGGGATGGAACTTAGGAGCACTCGACATCTAAGCCACATCCCCAGCCCTATTTTGACTTTTATTTAGAGACAGGGTCTCAATGAGTTGCTTAGTGCCTTGCATTTGCTGAGGTTGGCTTTGAACTCACAATCCTCCTGCCTCAGCCACCTGAGCCACGGGGATTACAAGCATGCACCATGGCACCTGGCTTTTACTGATTTTTAAAAGAAACTATTATAAAATTTTTTTAAAGAGGAAACTTATGAAACTTATGCTTTTAAACTAAAACTTGAATAAAACTTTTAGAGGAGAATTGAAAAATTGATGTTTTGGAGTTATATGATGCTCCCTCATTTTTTTCTAAGGAGTTGAATGATGCAGCAATAAATTATCCAGATACTTTTGGCTATAGTGTTTTTCTATCCATAAGCAACAAATTGCTTACAAGTTTAGCAATTTAAAGCTCCATCTTTTTTTTTGTAATATAAATTTTCACCATGGCAGGTCTGGGTTTACTGCCCAGACTCAATCCCAAAACTAATATTAAGGTGTTGGCCAACTGTACTCTGAAAAGGAGCTCAAATTGTCTTTCAGTTAATTTCTGCCCTTGAAAGAATGTATTTCTTGCAGTTGCAGAATGGATAGTTCTCTTTTTTGCTAGATATTGACCAGGGTCCTCCATGCCTGTCCTCCTAGAGGCTTCTCTCAGGTTCCTATATCATGGGTCATCTCTAACTCAGAGATGGAGAACCTTTTCCCTCACATTTCTCATTTCTCTGAATTTCTCCCCTGCCTTCAAAGAAAACCCTCTTCCTGTTCAAGGGTCATGTGATTAGGTTAGACATGCCCCCATCTCCCTATTTTAAGATCAACTAATTAGTAATCTTAATCTATGGAAATCCCTCTTTCTATGTAACATTATAATCATTTATTAACAACAGGGCTGAAGGTAGTAAGGCCTACCTGAGAATTCTGTACAAGCTAAGATTTATAATTCCAATCAGTAAATTTTAAGCAATGGAAGAGTATTTGGGGAGTTGATCATCTTATACTCCAGTGCTAAGACAAATAAACAATAAGAATAGCTATGAATCTTGGTCACACGTTGACTTTTTTAGAAATTTGAATCTATTAATCAGAACTGATAGAAGTAGAAATAAGACTGCGAGGATTTAAAGGGATGCTAAGAGTTTTATCATCTGAAGAGTACCAGGAAAAATGAAGAAATGATTATGCAATCACAGTTATAAAAAATATTAAATAACACTAAAATATAGACAAATGTCCTCATGTTTAGAACAAGAAGCAGAGGCCCTATAACTCCTCTGGGCATCAGTCAACATGGACCTTTCAGTTTGTTATAAGTTAAAGCTGAATGCTACCATAATGGTGCCATGGTATGTCTATGGCCTCCTCCCTGACTGGAGCCAGCAGTCATGCTTTCCACAGGCCCACACTTCCCCTCCATTCTTTTAGGAACTTTTAAGGTTTGAAAAGAAAAGGAAGAGTCTGGGGGAAAAAAGAAACAGACAAATTTCAGTTAAGTACTTTTGTTTTTCTGTTTTTTTTTTTTTAATGAGCATTTGTAGACAAAGTATTAAGAACAGTTGTGACCAATGTGGACAGGGACAGACATGTATGAAAGAAGGGAGGGATAGACTATAGATAGCAGCAACAGGAAGCAGAAGGTGCCAAGAGGTGGAAGAATGAATGGGAATAAGAGAAAGTTATAAAGGATAGAAAGGAGATAGAATCAAGAGTATGCATAGATCCATTTAATTTCAGAGAGAGATCTTAATTCTCTGAAATACAGGGAAAGGAAAGAAAATGATTAATGTCTTCAAGTGAGAGATGTTGAGCCATTCCATGTAAGGTCTCATTGCTGTGGGACTATATATATATATATATATATATATATATATATATATATATATATACACACACATATATTATTATATGTACACACACACACACACACACACACACACACACACACACACACTTTTTTTTCTCCTCGGTAAAATGACAAAAGATAATAGGGCCAATAAAATACAGACCAAATAATATTCCTAAGAATTAAATGGTCAAAGACATGTACTTAGAATAATCCATACCACATTATAAGTCCTCAGAAATGTTAGCTTATTTTAGCATTGCTGTTCTTGTTATTTTCTATTGACAAGGGAATGAGATAAAGTTGTAAACTTAAAAATAATGGAAAAAATTAATAATGTCTTGAATAAGAGTATCCCCAAAAGATATTGAGCCCTTTGTAAAAGTCAATAACATTATTCATGAGTATCCAGACAATGTGGCTAACCATTTTTAATTTTTTTTTCCTAATAAGGCTTAGCAGCCTGGGATGCACTGAAAAAGCAATGGATATCAAAGTCTATAAAAGTCCAGAGATTGGCACTCTTGGGATCTGGTTTTTCTCAAGAAGGTATATAACCAAATTCAGGATGAGCTAGGAAGTTTAAGTGGTAGGAAGAGAATGGATTTCATCAGAAAGGAGAAGTTGTAATAGACTTTTAAGTTTCAAAGTTGGAGGGGGTTAGCTGCAGAACCTCAGGAATTGCAAGGCAGAGTTAGAGGTAAACAAGTCTATGTCCATTGTTTCTAAAAATCAAGGGAAGGTGAATCTGAATAAATTGTCACCATGATGAATGTTGTCACTGAGCACAGAAGTGCAAGTTAGGGCAGGAAGAAAAAGTGTGGCCTGGGTATAATATGTGCTTCTGTAGTCCTGGATAGCACAGATTTTTAGAATATTTCTATGACCACTGAAAATTCAACTGGATATCCAAGTACTAGAGATGCAGGAAAATGAGAGGATTAGGTCTTACCGAAAACAGATCAGGTATAACAGGAGCAACAGAAACTGCCCTACATGAGGATGTGAGCAAGGATGCTCTATGTTTGGACAATTTTGAAATATTATTATTTTGTTATTTTAACATTTCTGAGATTAGGATGAGTCACACAACTTATGTGCTCATTTAATAAGGTAGTGTTTATTTTTTTCTACTGAAAACTGTTAACTGATTGATGATGCATGTCATGATCACTGGCATCTTAATATCAGTGAAATATGGTAAGTGCAGGGCCACAGGGATTTTCATCTTGGGTGGTAACCACAAACACAAAGAATCTAGAACTGGACAAGAAAACTGAAGAGAAGTGATAATAGGAATTGAGCTAAATTTAGAAAGAACCAGCTCCAAGACACCAGTCCAAACCTGGAACCATGATGCACTGGCCATGGTTTCTAGTACTTTCTTAGGTTCATAGCACCTGCCTCCAGACCTTCTATGGACTGCAAATTGGGTAATAGTGTCTCAGGCTAATGACTTTAATCATTCCCAAGTCTTCTCCCAGGTGATATTGAGCTGTTACCTGGCATGGGCAACAACAGCCTGGCTCCCTGAAGGTTCAGACACAAGGGTTGAAGGGAGAAATTTCTTCTTTTGGGTATGGGAAATAAGCAGAAAGGGAGAGAAATAGAGATTTGCCTAAAACAAAGGGATGGCCATTGTTATAGTCAATTTTACAGGAGCTATACATTAAGATAGCCAGTGTCTTAGACTTGAGAGCTGAACCCCAATGGAGATAAGTTATATAATACCAAACTTAGGAGAGGTCTTTTTGCCAGACTGGAGCTGAATTCTATTTTTTTGGCTTTGTTTGTTTTATTTTTTTGATGTTATAATAACTCTGGTATGAATTTTAGCAGTCAATTAGAATTAAGGCCTTTTAAATTCATCTCAAGTGGTTGAAATGATTGTTTCTCATAAAACATGTATGCATATACATATATTCAGATACATAAAAACATATGTCTATGTCTATGTATATATTTTATATTTATATATATTTTTATATGTATACATATACAAATATGTAAATTGTAGTAGAAAGAACTCTTGAATTCAACTGTCTGATTTAATCCTGGATTATAGTGAGCCATTTAATTTCAGGTTTAATCTCAGGCAAATTTAATCTTTTGAAGTCACAGGTCACATTCTTTATAATGAGACAATTCTTATCATAATTACTATAAAGATCAGAGGAAATAAAAGAAGTCATAATATAAATGATAATATACAAAATTCTGAAATCTTAGGAGTTACCATTTTAAATCATTAGTATTTATTGCTGGAGTCCATTTCTCAGATTTCACATAATTTGAGGGCATAGAAATTTTTGAAAATTTAGTTTCTAGATTTAACAACATATCTTTATTCCTTGCTGATTAGGCAAGGGAGAATAAATGAAGT
The DNA here is from genome assembly GCF_052094955.1 of Ictidomys tridecemlineatus. NCBI lineage: Eukaryota > Metazoa > Chordata > Mammalia > Rodentia > Sciuridae > Ictidomys > Ictidomys tridecemlineatus. The sequence continues at coordinate 148,781 of NW_027523875.1, read as the reverse complement.
AGAATAATTTGGACACCCCATGAGTAGGAGGGAACTCATTACAAATTTAAAGCCAAGCATGCTAGAGACAACATTACAATTATTGCTGTTTCTAACCAAGATATTTTGTGACCCTACACTTCTCAGGAAAAGACTGTGCTCTGTTATTGCAGGAAAGAGAACAAGGAGAAGATTTAATCAGCAAGAAACTACTAGGAATTAGCTACTGTGCCAAGGAACACTCAATCATTATCTCGCTGCTTTCATAAACTAAAGCATCATTTGTAGGCCTACTCTCATCACTCTTAAAGCTTTTTATTCACCTGGACACGTTTCTATGAAAACTTATAATTCCAAGATGCTGAGGTTGTCATGGTGACAAGAAGAGCTCAGCTGGCTGCCATTCCCTGAAAGTGCTCACTCCAGGAAGCGTTAAGAATTTCTGTGAATCTTGAGCATTCCCTTGTGAAGCAAGTCCACAGCCTCTGGGAGGGATCTGATGAATAGCTCAGTCTCTGGGATTGAGTGGTGACTGGAAAACTAGCAAAGGTAGTCCTGTCTACAAAGACCAAGTCCAAGATAGCCACCTGATGGGTGATGATGGAATTTGCAGATAGTAACCTGCCAAATTGAACTTCACAAAGAAAGAAAGTGGTGATATCTTGAACTCTGAATCTTAAGGGCAAAATAAGAAAATGTGTGTATAGGAGGTGTCCTTACATTCTCATGAGAAAGAAATCTAATAATGCTATTCTAGTTTCACTTATCTTTTAATAATAAACCACAAAATATTGAAGAACTTTAAGAACTCTTTGTTATGTCCCTATGCTGGCTATTGTGCTAAACCCTTTACCTCTTTTAGTGTTTTCTCAAGTAAAAGAAATAAAACGTTCCCTTTGATTCCTCATCATCTTGAGTGACTTCAGAATTCAGCTAGATAAAAGAGGTAACTGAGTTCTTTAGTTCTCAACCTGTCTGCTTTCAAATCACTCATGATTTAGTTCTCTGCACAGAGATACTCAACTCGGACCTGTGTGTTGAGAGATTTTATAGCTCCCAGGAGACCCTAATGTGCAACCAAGAACAAGAACCACAACCTTAGTCTCCATCTTCCTTATTCCTTAAAACCATTGACCTTGTACTCCAGTTCTACTTTTTCTTCTCACCTACAAGGCTATCTTCTGGCCTTTGCCTTCAGTCACTGAAAGCTGAACTGCTCCAACCCATGTTGAGATCTTAATCTCAAATGTCCCATGCTCTCAGCATAGTTTCCTTTCCTTCTAGCTACTTTTATCACATTAAAGATGCAGTATTCTGATATTTACACTGCTCTCTTACTAAACCTCCATTGTTATTCTGCTGTACCCAAATAACAACATTACAAATCAGAATTGATCTATGAGTGTGATATCCTCATTTACCCCTACTATTTCCAGAGGAAATTTTAGCCACATACTTTGGTGGCACAGCAAGTTCATGGTCTTTAGTCCCACCTGGAAGCAGTTGCCCTGCTCCAAACCTCCCTTGGTTTCTCTAGTCATCTCCCTGTCCATTTCTCCTGTATTGAAACCCCTTCCCTTTGTTACATGGAAATTTCCATTCTTTTTTCTATTAGAGGCAGAAACCCATACCAGTGCCTTAAATCTCACACCATTTCTGCATTTACTCCCTTACCTGCCACTTCTTTTGGGCCACCAACCTTCCCAATGCTGGGGCTTTAGCATTGTCACATCCTTAAAACATTTCCCTCAAAAAAAAAAAAAAAAGAAAAGAAAAAAGAAAAAAAAAGAAAAAAACCCACAAATCTAAACAAAAAAAGAAACAAAAATAAAAACAAATGTTCACTGGCACTTCTTTCTCCCTTTGCTTTCCACCTTCTTTCCCTTAATAGCCAAAAGATTTTATACTCTGGCTCCCATTTTGTATTTTCCCCTATGAAAATACCAATATTTTTAATGAAAAAGCCAGTGGATGTATTTTAGTCTTTGTTTTACGCTTTTCAGTATTTCAAGAAAGCTGACCACTCTCTATTTTTAAAACAATCTCTTTCTCTGTAGGCTCATAGTTACCTGCTTGCAGTTTGTCAGTCTTTGAAGTTCTTGATTCTTTGCCCATCTATGAAATGCCAGTTCTTCTGGGTTTCATCGTCACCCCTCATTGTTCTCATTCTATCCCAGGGGTGCTTAAGTGTGGCGGTGCATCAGAATCACCTGCAAAGCCTTAAAAAGCACAGCAGTCTTTTAGCTCTGCTAGAGCACCGGGATTTGAATTACTAGGGAGATCGCCTGGCACTTACCTTTTTCACAAATTCCACCAATGATTCTGATGTGCAGCCAGACTTGGGAATTAGCCTGAGGTCTTATTCATGCCTATACCTTCACAGAAACCATGGTAGCTGTCGACTTTTCATCTGGAGCACCTAGACCCTAGGTTGGTCTTCTAGATGCATCCACAAAGGCTGTCCACATTCTGTGGTTCAAGAATGCCTCCTTGCCTACAGCCTCTTCCCATCACATCCAACTATGCTGCCCCTCCCCATGTTTCTATCTTAATGAGTGAAAGCATACTTCTCCAAATTTTACAACCCAGAAATATGGTAATTGATTTTGAATTTATTTCTCATTTTTGCCTCCCATGTCCAATCAATTACCAAAGCATATCAGTTCCACTGGTAGTATTCTCTAAGGTTTTATGCTGTTTTCCATACACATAGATACTACCTCAGGATAAGCCATGATTATCATCTGAAATATCACAACCACCTCCTAACTTCACTCTCTGCATTCTGCTGTGCTAATTTCTACTTGTCTACTCCATATACAACACTCAGTATATGTTTCCTAGTAGGTAAATATGGTTATAAATTTGTATACGTATTCCTGCTTAAAACCTTTCAGTAACTGTGACTTTCAGAATAAAGTCTAGGCTCTGTAACAGCATACCTAACCCATTGGGATTAAACCCCTGTTCTATTTTCTTGCCAATTCTTCTCTTGCCTTCTGCACACAGTTATGACCATTTATTTTCTCTGGTCCTTGAGCATTTTTTCATCTTTGAGTTTACTATATTCTCTCTTTTTTTTTGGACTCAGGTCTCTCACTTTCCATGCCTGTCTAGGTAACCCCTTATTATATTTCAGCTCATTTACCACTTTCTAGAAGAATCTTTTCCTAAACCTGCAGGATGAACCTAGTACAAGATTATGCTCTACTTTTTTCACTTCTGCTCCCACTTGACTTTATGGTCCTTGAGCTCAGAAACTCTTATTCATGGAAGAATTATCATTTTTTTATTTGCATGACATATAGCAAAGGTTTGTTGAAAGAATAAAATGAGGAGTATTCAACACTGTTAGCAAAAAGTAAAATCAGAAAGTAATGATGGCCAAAGGTTTTAAGAGGAGGATGTTCAACACATGAGAAGTACAATGAACCTATTGACATAAAAAGAGGTCATTACTTGGTGAAAAGCACTTCATGGCATGGTGGGAAATGAAGCCACAATGCAGGGCATTGAGAAATGAGAGCTTTATGAGTTTTCTAGAGTTGCTATAACAAGTAGGACAGACAAAGTGGTTTAAACAACCAGAGTATGTTGTAGTCTCATGGCTATGGAGGTAAAAAGTTCAAAATCAAGGTGTTGGAAGGGCCCTGCTTTCTCTGAAGGAGTTGGGAGGACTCCTTCCGGTCTCTCCTTGGCTTCTGGGAGTTCTTTCACTTGTGACTATATAACTCCACTCTTCACATGAGTTTCTTACTGTGTGTGTTTATCTCTTTATGTGACATAGTTTTTTATAAGAACACCAGGCATATTGAGTTAGAATCACATCCTGTTCCAAGAAGGCCTCCTCTTAAACTATACTCTTATTTCCAAATAAGGTCTCCTTCCTAGGTGTGAAAGGTTAGGATGTCAATATATGAATCCTCATGAGTGACACAATTCAAGCCATAAAAGTGAGAATCCATCAAGTATTGTCAGACTCTTAATTTATTCTTGGTACCATTATTACCAGACATGCATATACCAATATTAGCTTTCACTTTTATTTAAGAGTCCTCATAAGCCTAATATTTACTGTAGAAGTCACAGAAGAGACTTAAGTAAATGACTTTTGTTATGCAGAGCTACCACACTGCTTTCCAAATTGAACTCTCCAAGGTTGGAGGTAGGGGACTGAGATCTCAGCCATAGCAATTCTCTGTACCTAATTTATCCATAAACAATATAAGGTTTGAAATTCAACAGTCTAAAAATGAAACTTTTAGGCATGTGAGAGGATATACTTTTACTCAGAATGTTGGTATCAAATAAGAAGACAGTCTGCGCCCTCAGTAATAGCAAACAAGATGGTATTTTAAATGAAAAAATGACAGAAGTACAAAATCTTATGTAAAAAAGAAAAGTTATCTAATACTTTAAGATTTTAGATGTACCATTATTATGTCTGAGTAATACATTGATAAGTTAAACCCCTTCTTATCTTGGAAAAAATTTGTATACATCTATCCTTCCCAACATTATTTTTAGCTCTTGAAATGCATAGATTAGGAAAAAATTAAAAGCAGAATTATAATCTCCATGGAAGCAACTTTATGGCACATATATACACAAACAGAAAAAAATAGTGGTTGAGCACATGTTAAAATATTGGTTGAACACATGTTTAGAGATGTTACTGGAAACCTTTCAGTATTCTAAATTTGATGTTAACTTTAGCAGTTTACATTTATTTTGCATGAATAAAATTTGTAAAGACAAGGGCCAGTGGCTCATTCAGGAGCATTGCTGGGAACATGGCACTATTAAAGAGACAGACATATGAACTTGGAAATAGATTTTTATAGGTAATGTCTATGCTTAAATTTCATATGAGTTGCCAATTTGGAAAATTGCTGCAATATATTTATCACACAGTTATAATTTCCAATGGGTTGAGGAATCTCAGATCTGACCACATCAATAGTTGGCTCATTTTCAAAATGGAAAGAAAATGCTGAAACACCAAAATACTGTGCTGAATGCTTCAAAACTTTAAAACTCAAAAAAAAAGGTTTGTGTATAAAGTGAAGTAAGAATCAAGCTGGTAGGAATGGATGCTTTTTTGAAATTCTGTTGTAAAGTATGGTCTCAAACAGTGTTTAAAAATAACAGCATGTTTGTAAACATATTTAACTTGCATTGCAAGTAAGAAGCCTTTCTAATTTGTTTTCTATTAGGATAGATTGTGGATACTTATAAAAAATATATTTACTTATCTTAGGACTCTGAAAGGCCATTTTTGAAGACTTCCATGAAAACTTATTGTATGCATTGGAAATTACATATACTTCACTACAAGATACTCTTTTTTTGTATAGACTCCTTTCTATTTAGCTAAGAGTGTAAGGGGGGCAGAAAAATAATTTTAAGCTTACTAGTGTTACATTCAAAATAAGCCCATAGTAAAATCAGGTTGTCTCAGCTCATCAAGTCAGAAATGTGAACAGTATTGTTGAAGAGCTTCTCTTGCTCACAGTGCAAGGTGACAGGAAGACTAGTGATGGTCTATAAGCATGGGCACTTTTGGTCACTCATATTGTCTTAGACATGTTGACTGATTCTGTCCACTGAGTATCTTGAAAATATTGAGGGGTCGCAATACACACTTGACTCTTTGCCAAAAGACTTCCTTAAATGCTTCATAGCCGTAAATACTTCATGGGGAATTTAATCTGTGTGTCTATGATTCATTTACACTAGGGTCATCAAAATGTCAGGAAGAGGTGTTGAATATCCAAGAAACCTTAAAATTTATGACGTCATTTAAGGCTTTTACCTCTGAATTAGAGAGTCACAGTGTACCGAAACTACTCAGAATTCAAACATACTGGAGCCAGTTTCATTTTTGTCTAATACATCCTGGGAAACTTTGGAGTGAATTCTTCAGTTTCAAACTCAAAATGCTAGTCCAGCATGCATGTATTACTAATGACTTCCAGATAGGGAAGGCAGGACTAGTATGAGAACATCCTCCTTGAAGGCATCAAAAAGTCACATTTGTAACGATCTGAGTATCAACCTAGTGGCCTGAGGATGTGTGGATTTAAACATAATCCCCTTGAAAGTGTCTGAAAACCAACTGGCACTTTTAATGTTCACCCATCAAAGAGAAGTCATGCTAAATTGACCTTTGATGTTATAGAATATTCTATGGTTTTAAAATAACTTTAAATAATGAATCTCCTATGATTAGATAAACAGGGCCTGTATTATTATCTCCGTTTTAAAGGGGGAAATGGATGATGTGTGACTTTGCATGTTGTTGCTGTGGTTGTGGGCACACAGACTGTGTTATGGTTCTGAGCTGTGGTTGTGTATAATAATAGAAGCTGTGCTGCACGTATCCCACATAGCTCTATTTTATTTTTAAATTCACTTTACCCATACTTGTAAGAACTCTTTGATTTAAGCTTTATTTAAAAACCAACACAAAACAGAATCATAATTCCTATCATAACACTAAGCCTGAATATTGTAATTGGAATAAAATTCAGTTCTAGTTTTTCTCTAAAAATAAGTTGCTTACTCCAGCATGATTCTCTTTCTTCCTAATTCTACATATTTGCATTTTAAAATGGCCTGTTCCTATGGGGCTAATCTAAGTGCAGAGTGTTCTTTGAACTTAATGTGTGTTTCATGGTCAGGTCAATTTCATCAGAGCAGAAAGTAAGAAATGGGGCAGAACTTATTTAAATTATGGATTTGCCTGGAAATAAGTTTAACTTATATAAGTATGCTGCAAAACATGAATCAAGAATCTCTTTGCTCCTTAGAATATTCTAACTCAAATCATTTATTTTCTAAAAAAAAATCAGCTATAAATTAAGATAGGTTTGATCGCATAGTGTCAATGACACAATTTAATGGCTGTACTAATATGATTTAATTTTAGTTCACAAGTGTAAAATTGGTTATCTTGCAGATTTCATCATTTCTGGCATTTTTTCCTCCTCTTTATTTCTTTCTCATAAGTTACTTGAGTCCAAAATATGAAAAATAAGTTTAATGTCATTCCCGATGAAATTTTATAGGCTTGTGAATCCTGCAGCCAAATGTGAATTATAGAGCCAATGTCTTTATATCTCTGCTCAATACTATCTATCAGACTTCAAAGCATCTCACTGTCAGGTCTTTTCCTTTTCCCTTTGTCATTACTCATTCTCTTTTTCTACTTACTCCTCAACTTTGCCAAATCTTAGCATTGACATACCTCAAGCTTAGTCTTTGCACTCTTCTGTCAACTTCTTTCTACGCGTCTCCGTCTCCTGTATCTTATCGAATCACATGACCTTAAAGTCTCCATGTCTTTGTCTATCAAATTCTTATCATCAGTCTAAACCTTTCCTTGTGGATACATACTTTTATATTTGATTGCTTTCCTGCATTTTCTGGCTAGATATCTATCGTATACAGTAGCTGCCCCACATACCAGTCCAAGATCCCCAATGGATGCTTGAAACTACATATAGTACCGAACCCTGCATAGGGAATGTTTTTTCCTATACATTTATATGCATATTTAATGCCATTTCCATCTATATGAAGCATTTGCCATATACTGTGGTGACTATAACTTCTGCAGCTTGAGGGGTGACAACAAAACTGGAATTAATTTTTTTTTTAATTTTTTTTTTATTGATTGTTCAAAACATTACAGAGCTCAAGACATATCATCTTTCATACATTCGACTCAATTGGGTTTTGAACTCCCCAAATACATAATACAGACTCACTTCTGTTACATACTCACATTTTTACATAATGGTATATTAGTGACTGTTGTATTCTGCTACCTTTCCTATCCCCTACTATCCCCCCTCCCCTCCCCTCCCCTCCCATCTTCCCTCTCTACCTCCTCTGCTGTTGTTCAATTCTCTCCCCTTTTTTCCCCCCACCCCCTTGCCCCTCATAACCTCTTATAATTTTGTGTATCACTGAAGGTCTCCTACCATTTCCATATGTTTTCCCTTCTCTCTTCCTCTCTCCCCCCATTCGTCTTAGTTTACTCTTAGTCTTTTCCTCATGCTCTTCCTTCCTGTTCTATTCTTAGTGGCTCTCTTTATATCAAAGAAGACATTTGACATTTGTTTTTTAGGGCTTGGCTAGCTTCACTTAGCATAATCTGCTCTAATTTCATTTTCCTTTTTCATCATTTCACAGATAGAGGATTTGTGCTTATTATAGATCTTAAGAACTTTGCCTAGAATAGTTTTTTCTTTCCTTATTAAGTCAATAACTTTCACATTTTTATTTCTCATTGGTATATCTGAATTGCAAGCATCACTGGTAATCACATTTCTTGTGCTCTGGGGCATTGCTAAATAAAATAAGAGCTATTTGAATACAAACACTGTGATACTACACTAGTCAATCTGATAAAAAAGATGGCTGCTGAGTAACTACCTGGTGGATAGCACATATGGTGTGAATTCTGTGGATGAAGAGATGCCATTGGACAGGAAAGATGGACACAGAGTGTGAGGTTTTATCATGCTACTCAGAACAACATTCAATTTAAAATTTATGAACTATTTATTTCTGGAAATTTCCCATTTAATGTTTTTAGATAGTTGACCATGGGTAACTGAAACTACAGAAAGCAAAACTGCAAATCTGTGCCTGAAACCTACACATCCAAAGCCAAAAGACTCTTGCTCTTTCCTACCAAACCTGGTGCTCTATTGGACTTTCCCTTCTGAGGCCAAACTTTGCAGTTAGCTTTGACTCCTCTCTGTGTCTCACACCCCACATTCAATCTAGTCAGCAAATTCAGCCATTTTTATTTCAGATCTCAGAATCTGACCATTTTTTTTACCTTCATTGCTGCCAGCTGGGTCATGGCCACCAGTCTTTCCTTACTGGATTGTTGCTGCACATCCCAACTGACCACCTTGGTGCGGTCTATTCTATATGTATCAGCAGAGTGGAGCTACTAGTTCATGTCAGGTCACTCCTTTGCTCAGAACACTTCCATAACTTCTAATCTTCCTAAAAATGAAGATGAACATCCTTATAATCACCTCCACCTGTGATTCTGCTACCCCTCTGATTCTGCTCCTGCTCTCATCCAGATACACTGTTCTCCTTCTATTTCCTCACCTCCATGAGTAGTGCCCTGCTTTGGGGACTTCATGCTTTCTGTCACTTCAGCCAGAACCTGCATGTTCCTGATATCACTTGCTTTATTTTTTTCCCCTCTCTTGGTTCATAGTGCACTGCTGAATTCCCAGCCTCTGTGTCAGTTTCTAGAACATGGGGGCAGTTGATAAATATTTGTTGAATGAATGATTATTTCTGATTTTCTTCTCCTTGGGTATAAGCAGGGAATATAAAATATTAATTATTGAATTATCACACTTATCCATATTCATGTGTAAATATAATAATCCAACTTAGTTATTGGGATATATAAAAACATTATAAGACCATACAATTTTGAGAAATTTCTCAGATTGATTTTTTCCCAAAATCTTAAAAAAAGAACAATGTCAATCAAGGAATCAGAATACATATGGAAGTAATTGTTTCTGGGTCATTAATGAATTTGACTGTGCTGTTGCTCTCAAAGCACTAAATATATCTGGCATTGAACCAAAGGTCCTTTATGATCCTGGAAACTGCCTTGAATTTCTAAAGAAATACTCAGGCTTATAAGAAGTTTTAATGAGACATTGTACTATTCAGAAGAGAAGAAATCATAGTTTCTGACCTCAGGGGCATTGATAAAATAATAGAGCAAAAGCTCTAGGGAAATTAGTTTTTAGGAAGTGGAATCCAGTGGCTCATTGCACATTCTAAATAGCATCAGAGTAAGAATGACAGTGTGGCTGATTGGGTTTAGTGATGTGGATAGATTTGGCTATTATATTATCCAGACTGGATTTAAAACTTCCCAATATCAATGAGGTTTTACAAAGATGTAGAACTTCTGGGCCACAATCCATTCTAGTACTTTATTTAAGTTAAAATGGAAAGTGGGCCTTACAGAGGTAAGGTCAATTCACTATTGGAATTTTGATCAGTGAAGTCTAATAATATTAAAGTTTTTCTTGTGTCTGTCTTATTTGTTCCATCCACAAATATTTATGGAATATTTACTATCAATCAGCCACAGTGCATGGTTGGGAGGGTGTTCAACAGTCACCATGGCAATAAATTCTGCTCTTATGAAGCTTCTGTCCCACTGGGAGACAGTCAGACAGACAAATGAATATGTAAATGCAGGTTATAAAATAGAACTAGAAGGAAAAAGATAAAAGTGCTTGTGGAAAGAATAGGGGTCACAAGAATTAAACCACTGCTACAGTCTGAATGTGGCCCTCTTAAATTTGTGTAATGAAATTCTTACTTTCAAGGTGGTATTATTAGGAGGTAGGGCCTTTGGGAGGTATTAGGTTGGTGGTGGGGCTCATGAATGGGATCAGTGCCCTTATGAAAGAGGAATGAGAGATCCTTTCACCATTTGAGGTATCAGTGAGAAGATGGCAACCCATAAAGCAGGAAGAGGGTCCTCATTAGACCTAACCCTGTGAATTGGCCAGTTCTTTGTTCTTGGGATCCTCAGCCTCCGGTACTGTGAGCAATGAATGTCTGTTCTGCTGCTCAGTTTATGGCATTTTGTTATAGCAGCCAGGTGAACTAAGACAACTAGGTTATCATAAAAAGCCATCCTGAAGGTTTCATCAATGTTCATGAAAGAAATGTGGGTTCAATTCATAAAGTATTTGAGTAAGATAAACGTGAATCCTCGGTCAAGGCATTAGGCTTGTGGTCTATGTCCTATTTCCTTCCCTTTTCTTGTATTCTCCACCCTTGTGAATGTTACAAAGGGAATAAAAGGGACTGGTGCTTCTGTGTGTGTGTATGTGTGTGTGTGTGTGTGTGTGTGTGTGTGTGTGTGTGTGTGTGTCTACTGACTCCTTGCCCTCAGCCCTTATATGGTTTCTCCTGTGTTGAAATAAAAAGTCACGTGTGAATTATTCTCTCCAGCTTTACTAACTTTACTTTATGTTCATTCAAAACCTCCCCTCATCACTTCTTCCCTCTTGATTATATGGTATTTCACAGTGGCAAGTTTAAGTGGGTTTCTGAAAGTGGAACCCATCTAAAAAGTCAAAGGTGCAAAGATTCAAAGTGTCAATTCAGTAGAACTAATTTCAGGTGCCCATGTCCTTTTATACTAAATTATAGGCCACTAATTTTTCAAACAATGAATTTGCTTTATTTCTATAGTGTCTAATAGTGAGTGGCAATTGTAAATAGATTAAACCATCCCTGGCTAAAACAAGCCTCTTGCCAAGAGGATGCCTGATTGAGGTAGAACCATGTTATGCCACATAATACGCTGGTGGAGTTGAAATGGGTCATTACAATAAATAAAGCAATAGTAATTATTAGTTAATAGTGAATAAATAAATGAGTGATAAGTTTTTAAGCGTTCATTCTAAGCCAGTGATTATAAATTAGGTCACATTAAAAGTCTCCCATCTCAGTAACTGTATGCCCATTTTCTCAAGAATTATTCCCAGTGACTCACACAACCTTTATGACTTAAGCATCTCTGAGACTTAGAGGCACCTTGAAGTTGCCCTGTGTGAATCTGCTGGGAAGGCCACTTTGTATTGGCCCCTGCTCTACCAGTGACCTCAACTCACATTCACTGGTCTCTCCATTGCCCAGCAGCAGACTCCAGCAAGTTTGTTCCAGCTATTAATATTCTGTGTTCCGTCTAGGGCAGTGCTAGCACATTATTCACCTGCAGAGCAGAAAAGAGAATGCATTTTCCTTTCTTGTTCTCTCAGGGGGAGCCAACAGCTGGGATTCTTCTTAGGCTCACAAGTTTTAGGAATCTAGTGGAAACACTTTTTTCAGTTCTCACACACAACTTTTGTCTTTCCAGGATAGGACTGGGAAAGTTGATTTGCCAGTCACCACCACCTATATAGAAGTACTACACTTTTCAGGAACCTCAGGCTTCATAGTTCAGTTAGGTCACTCATACCAGATTTCTTTTCCCCATAGAGTGAATTCTTAGCCAGAGATTTAGTCTCTGTTTAGTGGGGATGTACTAATTTATGCTACAATGAACAACTCTACAATATTGGCTACTTAATAAAGCAATAGAAGTCTATTTCTCACTCTTGCTATATATTCATGATAGATTGGTTGGGGAGAGAGAAGCATTCTGCTCTTTACTTAGGGGCATGGATAATGGGAGGCTTCAGCATCCAGAAAGTTTTCAGTCACTTTGGGAGAGGAGAAGGGAGATATACCAGTTCTTTATGGTTTCCCCCAGAAGTGACATATATTACCTCTTCCTCATTTCCTTCTTTTTCTTTTCTCTCTTCCTTTTTTTGGTCTTATTAAGTCACAGAAATAAATTAATAAAACATACATACATTTATGTGTGTGAATGCATGTACAACTTATGCTGCTCGCATCCCATTAGCCAAAGTAAGGTGGCCGTGCACAACTCCTAAGGGACAATGTAGTGCTGTTTTGCCACATGTCTTGAAGAAGAGCTGGGAATGCTGCTGAGCAGCAACAGTGATAATCACACCTCTTTTCCTGGAATTTTGCTCCTATCCCTTTCTATTCTCTCTCTACATGTGCCCCTTTTGACATACATCTACACGTATGACCTTCAATCACATGAAGGCCCAAGATTCTCCCATATTAGTTATTGGTTCTGATTAAGGGTCTCTCACAATTTGCTGTCTTAGGCTGTAGTCATTTTAAGGCTCAGTTGCTGTCACAGGTACTCATGTCATTGTTGGCATGCATCTGTTGCTACAAGACTGCTCCCGATATGATAGCTTATATCCCCCAGAGTAAGAGAAGAGAGATGAAGAGAGTCCAAGATAGAAACCATGTGCAGTTTTTATATCTGATCTTAAAAGTGACATACTGTCACCTCTGCCTGATGAACAACTCTGAAATAGAGCATGTGGGAACTCTATAAAGATGTGAATAACAAGAGGTAGAGTAATTGGGGGCCATTCTTGGAAGCTGGCTACCACTCCCATTGGAAAAGTCTACTTGCTCTCATATAAATGCATGGCTGCAAGTAAATGCTGTCTGAATTTTAGTTTCTCCCAAAAAGCATACACAACATGGAATAAATGAAATGTAAAACTTCTCTCAAGGGGGTCCCTTCCTTTCGAACAGTGTTAGTCTTTTCCTGTGCCATTAAATGATTCTTACATTCCATCATCTTCTATGTCTAATATCCAAGAAAATACATATACTTTTCCATGACTCATTTACTTTATTGATAATGTTTTAAATGCTACTTTTAAGTCCCTTGTATTTAGGTAGTTGTCACACTTGAAATAAGAGCAGACTTGATATATAGCAAATAAGAAGAAATAAATACTTGGTAATTTTTGTTGCCCTTTTCTATGGAAGCATGAGCTATGTGAGCTAAGTGTGACTTTAAATAGGACACAGGGAGGAATTAGAAATAGTGGCACAGTGACACAAACCCCACATTAAAATTTATCCTTGTCAGCCCAATGTGATTTCATAAATGAGGGTTCTTTTTATATTAATCAAGAAATCATTAAAATATATTAGGGGAAAATGCACTTCTATTAGCAGAAGGCAGTTCCTATGTGAGGGGAGGGAATATGTTTTAACGCTACAATTAGAAATAGGGGGGTACATGTGTGAATTTGTGTGCATTCATTATTTTTTTTGAGCAAAAATAGATTTAGTTTCCTTTCTTTATGAATTATTCTTACAGAAAAAAGCCTGAATGAGCAAGAAACTCAGTGTGCCTAGAAGGTCCTCCCTGTCTTATACTGCTGTAGAGAGAGTTTTATATACTGAAATCCTTAAATCAGCTTCTTATAATCATCCCAGTGCTGTCTCATGGATTAATTCAGCCAAACTGGCCAGTACAGGTGGTCTGTGAGAAACACATGGATAGCTCACCTCCTCTTCCTTCCTTTTTTATCTATTATTTCTGCATTGTTTTATTTTATTTTATCCTACCATCTTGAATCTCTTATACCCCAAATTACAATATGCTCACTTTATGCCAGATTTCCCCTCCCACCCAACCCCTCCTGCCTTCACCAGCAACATCTCACTTCAGAAAATCATTGCCCTCGCCTCTAAACTCACTGTGTTTACATTTCTCTGCTTTCCCCCTCTCTCCTTGGCATGGTGGTTTAATCAATTCTACCAAATGAATTTCCTGGCAACTGTAAAAAGAAAACCCAGAGCAAGATAATAGCAATCGAACACTATACTTTTGCTCATTTTTCTAAAATGTACAGAACTGTTTGGTCATTGGATTGATTTTTAATGATCTAAATGATCAAATGTTTCAGTGCTGCACTGCTGCAGCTTGATAATAAATAGGGAAGGGGAGGGTCTAGGATGCTGAGCATTCACTCAATGCTAGATGAATAATCCCTGAAATACCAGCCAAGGAGACAAGATGTTTGACAAACAAAATGTTTGTCAAATTGTATATTAGCATTTTTAAACAAAGACACCTAGTTGCTTTATTTTTTGTGATAGAGCAACCAAAGCAAGATATTTTTAATGAGGCATTAGAGCCATTAATAGGGTTGGGAATCAAACCATAGCCTTATTCTATAAGTATCTATAGACATAAGCAGAATGTCGGTAGAGTGTCTTCCAATATCCCCAGAAAGCATTTTGACATCCTAAAGGCAGGGGGGAAATATTATTAACAAAATGACACGAGTAACACTCCCCAGGTTACATGAAATCAGTAAATTGTAATCCAACTCATTTGACTGTTTGCTCTTTAAGTAGGTAGGTAGATGGGTAGATAGTAAAGGAATAATGAAATTTTATGCACTCATCATAGGACTTATTAACTACTGTACAACTTTGGGTGAATTTCTTAACTACTCAGTGCTATGACTTCCTCACTGCAAAATGGACAAGCTAGTAGTACTTTTGGGGAATAGTAAATGAAGAGAGCCAAGTGTTTAGCACAGTTCCTGGTACTTACTAGTTGCAGAGCTCATGGTCATTATTGTTGCATCTTCTACTTCTATAATTGCACCCCTTGCAACCAGTCCTTTCTGGCCACATCTAAATGGGGCAATGCTGGTAACATAGTGTGTTAGGCAAAAGTAGACTTGGAAATCCAATCATAGCTCAGCCTTTACTGTCTGTGTCCACAGGTGAGTAACTTAACACCTCTAGATTCTTCAGAGAAAACACAGGATATTAATACTTACTTTGCTGTGAATCTCAAAGGAAATATGTAAGCCTCAGTGCACAAAGCCTCCCCCCTCAAAATGTTAGCATCATTTCATTCTTCTTGTCTATTTCCAATAGTCCATTGCATATTTCAAAATGATATGTGGAAGAAAGCTAATTAGTTCCTTATGCTACTTATTAATAGAGTGTCTTCAGTTAAACAATGTATTCTTTTGAACAGATTGATTAAATTTCTGTTACTAGAAATGTACAGGTGCCAGGTTTACACCAACTGATCTGGGACTCATTCCGGTGAAGGGTTTTCTCCAAGGGCATTTCTCTGAAAAAGTAGCAATATATATTACTTCATATACACGTATATGAAGTAATTACAGTCTTGTATAGTATAATTTTTCTTGAAAAATAAGGTATTATTTTACTTTTCAATGTTGGATTTTAGTTATTTATAATAAAGTAAACAAGTTGTGCTGACTATCAGTCCAATGAGTCTCCATTTGAAATGTAAGAATTCCATTTCTTCTTCCTCAAAGCCCAGGTCAGACAGTTCACTAACAGATATGCTTAACCATGTCACCTTAATCCAGGTAATATGACCACAGAAGTGTAGTCCCACCACCACAAGTAGGAAAAGTGACGTGGCAATGGTATGAGAAGCATGGTTTCTGTATTTAAAAGATACCATCTACCATTTCCCCATTTTATATTATAAGAAGATGAGAATCTTATTGAAGAACAAGCTCTAAGAGTGAGAATAACAGGAGTTTGGACCTTCATTGGAGAATATTTGTACTCCTGGTATAAATGACAGCAGTTTGGGCCTCTAAGGACAATGTTTTCTGTTTTTTAAATGTTAGGGCATTGCCCTATGTGTGCTATAGTAGAGGTAAAAAATAAAACAAGACAAAATTGTGCCTGGTGAGATGTTTTAAATATGTTAAGTCTTGAAAAATAACAAGTTTCTAATAAAAAATTATGTAAGATTTACAGAGGGTTAAGAGTTGAGTAAAATCAATTATTTTATGAAATGGTTCAAAAACTTTAAATGGGTATGAAAAAAACTTTTTAGGAGTGGGAATTATAAACACTCATTTTTTTTTTACCTCTGAAACAAGTCAAGTACAAATCTGGTAAATCTGTATCACTGATTACAATAAAAATATTTTGACCATTTGTCACCAATATGTACTTTTAAGCATCCTTGATCCTGTTATATGTTTGGAACTTGGAAATCACTGGCAGGGAGCAGAAAAGACTGGTTCAATCTCAGGAAGTCATCAATGATCAGAGAGACAGAAACAGAATTTTGTAAAATATTATACACAATACAGAAAAGAATACCTGTGTGTGTGTGTGTGTGTGTGTGTGTGTGTGTGTTCATTCTCATTTGCACAGTCATTGTGGGATAGACTGTTACAGATGGGATTTCTTATCAAATGGTATATGTGTTTTACATTTTTTAAAAACCTGCTGCATTATGTAATCAAAAGGTCATTCCCAGACCAAGTTTCCACCAACTGTGAACAGGCTTATCCATTCACATCTCCTCACTAACATTGGATATTTTTAGTCATATTAAAAGGTTTTTTCTTTACCACTGTGATAAACTAATTACCTCACTGTAGTTTCTTTGGTGACCAGTGAGATTCATCATATAAATGGCTATTTGCGATTTATAGTTCTTCTTCTGAGATGCTTATTTGAATTCATCTCTCATTGTCCTTTGAAGTTGTTGATTTTACTCTAATTAATCTATAGGCTCTCCTTAAGGCAAACCAAACAAAAAAAAAACATACCATGGCCTTGTTCACAGCTGACCGTGACAACTCACATCAGTAATCATTTGAGAATTGTACTTTATCCCACTTTCTTCTGTTTCTACACTGCTGTTTTCCTTGTTTCTAATTTTAACATTCTCACCATTGTAGTCATCAGCTAGATGGCAAACATTTGAAGAGGTCAAGGAAAACCAGTGTGTATTGAATTCTTTCATGTGCTATGAATCTATAGCTTCTAAGTGAATACCAAACAAATCTAAGAGATATACATTGTTGTTGTTTTCCAGCTGAAATATTAAAATTCATGAAAGATAAAAAATGAGCCCAAAGTAAACAAAGTGCCATTGACAAATTTCTTATCTGTCTAATGATACTAAAAACCTGTGTTTCATCCACCAAACACTTTCTTCAGAACAAAAAACTTTTATTAAATAATGTCACAGATGGTTTCAACTTAGGGCTCTGAGGAAATGTAATGTAGAAAGCCATAATTGGGGTTTAGTTATCAATCAAGCTGTTTTGGGAAATGAAGAAGTTGGGCAGTAGGACTGTTGATAAGAGGGATAAAATCATACCTAGACTGATTTAGGAAAAGGAAAGCAAATCAGAAAAGGTAATATCAAAAGTGCTGTGAGCAAGGTACCTCTTTCAGTGAGTGAGGGCACACCAACAGAGGAAAAAGAGTGGTATGGCCCTAAAGGGAAATGCACCTCAGCATTTGTGAACTATTGGTGAAACAACACAACCTCACCAGAAGACAACAGTCCAGAAGACAACCTGGACTCCAGGACAGTTAAGATGAATGAGCTCTTATTATGGGATGTCATTCACTCAAGGGTCCCAGGTGCAAGCATCTTCAAACACCAGAGGCTTACCTTTATGGGAAAAGCCTTGGTTATACCTTGGCCTGTTTATCCCAAAGCAAAGATTTGAGTAGCAAGATTACTGGATTGTCTTCTTATAGTATAAAGGACAATTATGATAGTTTAGGCCACCAGCTTTCAGTAAATTCCATCTGGCAATTTACAAATTAGCTCATTATTCTGCTGTTCTTATGAATGTGTTAGTCTGCAAACATATTGTTGTCACAAATTAGTCACCTAGTGTTTCTCAGAAAGTGATTTAATATAAACACACCCACATCCTGGTATGGAATAGTAAAAGAGGTCCTTACTGAATCCTTACATGGAAGTCAGCATTCAGTACAATTTGACTTCCAAAGTGTTTTTGTCACACACTTTTGTCTTCTGATGTTCTAAGATGGCATGTGATCATTGCCCTAGATATTGACAGTATCTTGTAATAGTAGATGCCTCTTTGTTTTCCCCGTGAACTGCAAGAAAGTTCCAAGCTTACAGAAAAATGATAGATTCAAAAGTTGAGAATGCAGATTTGTTTGTTTACATTTCCATTTGTTATCATAGGTGTCATCATAGCTGCTGTTTCAATTCAATAATAGCAATTGCAGTTCTGAAAATTCACCTAAACATCTGGTTTTTAAGTGCTTTTTGTGGCAGATGAGCTCACCAACCAGCCATTTAGGAAGAAAAAAGCAGTAGAAGTGAAAAAACACAAATGTCCCTCTCCTGACTAACTTGATTACCTACAGAGAAGGGTCCTCATTTGGATTATAATAAATATTTTATTGTGGACTTTAGCAGTTAAGATGCTTTTTGCTGTAAGTTCAGAGCTCCTAACTTACCAGGTAAGCCAATAAAGAAGAGCAGCTGTCTTGGAATGTGAAGGGTCAAGGTAGACTGTTCCAGGGTTGGTTATTTAGCACCTCAGCTAGGTTCTGCTTGGTGCTTGCGTTGCCCTTTTGCTCAGGCTGACTCTTGATTAGCACAAGATGAGTGGCCATAGCCAGGCACAAGGTCCAAAGGCAGTGAACCCTTTCTTGCCTGTAAAAGAACTTATGTAAATATTTAAGAGAGAGAGAGAGAAGTGGGTAATGATGTGATTCTTCCCCTCCTCTCCTCAAAGGGAGCTGCAGTCATCTTCACGTTAATGATGATTTCAGAGTTGAAGAAGAGACGTCAATGGTGGGAGATTCACACCACACACAAGACGGAGTCCTAACCTTCAGTCATTTTTTTGTCCTTCCCCAGACAACAATCTAGGAAAGGCAGTTGGGCTCCAACAGCCAGAGTTTGCATGGATTGGACCACTAGAAACTGAGGGCTTAGTGGGGGGCTGATTAACCAGCAGTACTTGGAACACAGGCTCTGCCTGAGTCGCAGGAGTTGCAGCCAGGGGACCCTGCAGGGATGCTGCTGATGAACCCACAAAAGTGCCCAGGAGACAAACAGGCAGCTTTCAACATCTACCAGTTCCCCAACAGGAGGTACCATCTTACAGCAGTGCCAATTCAAGAGGAGAAAAGCTGATCTCTTTTCTTTCTTCCTCTCTCCCCAAAGCCCCTAATCCCAGAGTAGTCAGTGGCAACAGCAGGTAAGCCAGGATGTATCCCGTCCTCCATGGCATTCTCCTCGCTGCAAGCAGTTATCCTGTTCAGCTGAGAGGGAGGGGGAAGTGTGGAGTTTGGGATTGTAATCTAGAGTGGGTATTCTAATTTCTAAATAGATTCTGCCTGAATGTAATAGAATCTGAATAATTGTAAAGCTGTTTCCTAACAGTGCTCTGAAAGTCACAAGATACTACTCCCCCTAAATAAAATTTAAGGAGGCAGTGGGATAGTAAAGTATTGATACTAATTTAGAGGTTTTTTTTTTTTAATCCTGGGGATCAGATTTAGGGCCTTGCATGTGCTAGGCAAATGTTTTGCCACAGAGCTATATTCCTAACCCCTAGTTTACAAATATTTTAAAAAGTTCTCGCTAGTACCTTATCACTTTTGTATCTCTACTTGCATATTTCTCGTATCTCTCATATTTGAGAGGAAAGTCAAGGAAAATGATTTAAAACTTCCAGCAAATGTTTGTCTCATTTTAAAATGCCTATGTACAATCTCAGAATAAATTCACAGTAAAGGTGTAGAAAGTAGTCACTCATAGAGGGAGTGTAAGATAATATTGAGAGTGGTGTCTTTCTGTCTCAATCTACTCTTTGACTTTCCTTTGCCTTTTTTCACCCCCTTCTCCCTTAGGACTCCTTTGGGTTAGGAGTGTAGGACTGTCACCTGTTTCTGGTACCTGCAGTCTGTGAAGAGAGGCCACTGGAGATTTGGGGCTGCAAAGTTGCTTGATCTCCTTTCAGAACAAAAACTATTCAGTCTTCTCACACACACATGGGTAGCCTCATCTCCAGTGACCTGCACCTCTAGCCGGGGAGTAATTAAGGAGATATGGGAGAAAGATGATTTTATATTGTCTTCAACTGTGTCCCTCCTTCCTGTATGACTTCCAGTGTTTTAAAAACAAGGTGGTGATTTAAAAAAATCAATGAAACATGCTAAGGTTTTGATGGAAAAAGAAACAAAACAACAAAAACCTGGTTGCTCACCCGCTTACTTGCTATTTAAAAAAATTCTATTCCAAATCCTGATTGGTTACTATTCTAAAGGGCAAAGGTCAGTGCAAAAAAGAAGAGAAATCCTAAAAGTAATCTTACCCTTTGATGAACTGTGCTGCTTTATTTTATGATAAAATTTGAAGATCTTGTGTCTTTATTCATTTCTGAATCTTGGAACCAAAAAATAACAGAGGAGCACATGATATTCGATATTGAATTCTTTCCTTTCTATAGCATGCATGCAAGGGAGAAAAGTATAAGATATATAACAAGACAATTTGATTTCATACTAATATTTTTCTGTCTCATCAGTTTTAGACAAGTATTGTTTGTTTTGCTTTTTTGCATCTCTTAAGTGATTTGCATACTCCATTGTGATGTTTCTAAGGTTAGAATATTCCAATTACAGAGAAAGGCATATTAACAGATAGCTTCAAGTACTCAGCATTATGGATTCACCCTCACATGAGCAGAATAAACAGCAGAGCAGAAGGTGGAAAATGCTAGGTGAGGGAGAAGATATCTGTGTGCAGTGGGAAACTGAGATTTAATAACTAGCCTTGAACTTACTTTGCAATGAAATGCATAGAATTTTAAAATTATATCATATTGATTTTGAAACTATTAGTTATTCCAAAACTTTGGTTCTAATTTTAATACATCTGAACATTTTCTAGCTTTTCACTTATTTTTTATGATCATATGATGCTCTATTTTTCTCCCTAGAAAAGAACTTTGCCTTCTGAGTACTGAATTTTCCTAAAGGCTAATAAAAAATTATAGTGTGTATCCTCCTTCTAGTGTCTCTCTCTCTCTCTCTCTCTCTCTCTCTCTCTCTCTCTCTCTCTCTCATCTCTCTCATCTCTCCTTATCTGAAACTAATTGACATGCAGTAAAAAAATATGAAAAGCATTTAAGAAAAAAAAGGAGCTAATATTTTGACTGGGACGTAATAGTTATCAGAGAAAAAGAACAGTCTCTAGAACATCTGGATATAGATGTAATTTTAGAAAATAACTTGTTTTTACTTAAGCCTCTTGACCCTATAACTTTTAATCAAATGCCAACTTGATTCATTGTGGCTCTTTCATATTTCTTTGTAGCATTACTTTTAAATTGCTTTATTTTGGAGGAGAGGAAGGAATTTAGGAATAGCAATACAAAATTTCTTATTTGGTGACTCATCAAGATTTTGATTTCAAAAAGAACAAACTGACTCAGACAAACTCTTGTTTAAAAAAAAAAAGCCAGGCATGGTGGCACACACCTGTAATCCAGCAGATCAGGAGACTGAGACAGTAGGATTGCCAGTTCAAAGCCAGCCTCAGTAACAGCAAGGCACAAAGCAACTCAGTGAGACTCTGTCTCTAAATAAAATACAAAGTAGTGCTGGAAATGTGGCAAAGTGATTGAGTGTCCTTGAGTTCAATCCCCAATACCAAAAAAAAATATATAGTTATGGTAAAGTTATGGAGATTTATAGAAACACAACAAGCTGGGGCTTGTTGGATTTAAAAACTGCAGATTTAAGGCAGCAACTGACTCCTTTGGGGGCCATCTAGTCATCCCTTTCTCTTTCCATGTCTGTCTGCTTTTTCTCTCTTTCCTTTGAAATTGCCACCCTCTTCTTAGTGATCAGTTCTTGCTTGACCCACAATGTCAGATACAGTCCTCATTCACGGCATTTGGTTCAACCCCAACTTGGACTGAATAGTCTCACTTTTACTTGGGACTTTTCACATTCCAAAGATAGAATATTAGTATTTGCTGCCCAGTGAATGAATCAGGTGGAAGTAAGTCAAGTTTTCACACCCACTCCAATCAGGTTTTATCAGAATGGGATATGGGTAAAGGGAAGGCAAGTTCTTTAGGAGCTGTAGGCAAACATAAAGAATCATGTGGCCATGATGACTGATTTATTCATAAAAAATTGATTCAATACATATTTCATTGAGAAACTATTATGCACCAGATATTATTCTAAGCTGTGGAGGATATACAGGGACAAAACAGACCAAAAACCCCACCACTCAAGTAGGTATATTCTAATGATAATCTTTATCTATTGCAAAGACAACTGAAAGAAATGGAGTAGCAATGCCTCTACACAGAAAATACAAGAGGAAGAAATAGTAATACATACTTGTGGGTATGCATGTGTACATTTATAACATGTTACAAATATATATACAAATAATATTTTAAATAATACTCTTATTTGCTTTTAATTAACTCATCAATTGTCAATGATGTGTGTGTATATATATACTGACTTACTGTTTGGGACCTTTGAGTTTTTTAAATGGTAAAGGACTTGATGTAATTGCTTTCAACTTTCACTAAAATTACTATGAAAACACATTCCCCCCCAAAAAAATTTATAATTAAAAACACCAAAAGCCAAGACTGCGTTGCTATGTCTGTATATTAAAGAAGAAATAAGTTAGATTGAAAATATAAATGACAGATTATCCATCCTATTCCATTTAACAATGAATAAAAATGATTTCTTAGTTTTACCTGGAACAGAAAATATATCTACTATATACTATTACTCATTGATATATAACTAAAGTTTTTTTTTTAAAAGAAATATAATGGCAGACTCCAAGATGGATCAAAATTAAGGAGCTAGAAGCAGGAGAGTGTGAAGGAATATTCTCAAGAGACCATCCACAGTGAAATTGCATCAGGAGGGTTTCAAGAGAATAAAAACCTTTGGGAACCACCTTTGACTGAACTGTTTACCCTAATAAGCCTAGGAGACTGAGAGGTTTGATTAACTCCACCACCTTGTGCCATCTGGTAAATACGAGAATTCTTTCTCAGGCAGTTATCTTTACCCAACCCAGCGGCCTAGTTAAATATTTTGCAGTAATGAAAAGTCAGCGGTGTGGGAAAGAAGTGGAGGAGACAGGAGAGATACAGAAGAGAAGAAACTGCAGCGACTATTCTTTGTGGGAAGAAATTATGAATGACTTGAATATTCTTTGTATTCGTCTTTTTCCTTTGTGTTTCCCTTGATGAATTCGAATTATTTCCTGAATAAATTTCATTTTAAAAAATAAACATTAAATTCTGTTGCATTTATTAATAAAGAAGCTATGAGATAGTGTGTATATTTTATCAATTCTCAAAATATGTCTCAAACATTTTTGATAAAAGTATGGGTTTACTGTTGTTTCAAGCAATACTTAACTAAAGTAAATGGAATCTGTTCCCATTAATGATGTAGATTTTAATATCTACTGTTTTGAACATGTGTAAATATTGGACATCTAAGTATGACAGATTAATACTTCTGATGTTACATTTTAAAACACATTTTATTTTTAGTTTTGGAGAGATTTTAGATTTACAGAAACATTGAAAAAACAGTATAGATGGCCCATGTATCCTAAGCCCCTGCAAATGCACAGCCTGCCTATTATCATTATCTTTCAAAAAGCAATACATTGGTTTAATTAATGATCCTCCAATAACATCGTGATTACCCAAAGTCCATAGTTTACATGAGGATTCTCACCCATAGTGTTGTACATTTATTTTATGTATTTGGAAAAAATTCATCATGAAATGTACCTACCATTATTGTATCAAACAGGTAATTCCAACATCTCTGCACGTCCAGTTCTGATGCTTGCTCTGTCTCTTTAAATACTTTTTGCCTTTCAGTATTCCTCATACTTTTTTTCCCTTTAGCTAGATATATACTGGGGGAAAAGGACTAGAATAAATAAGCCTCATGTAGTGGTAAAATGGAGAGGAGGGGAAATGTTCTATAATAAAATAATTAGGTCTCAGTCTTTTGGTGAGCCTGTACCTCCAGACTGTGCCTCACAAGTATTTCTCAGATTTTTTTTCTCCTTTTTTATGTGGAGTTCAGTATGTCCCTTCTCCCACATGGAAGACCATGGCTCGGTGGAGTTGGATATTTTCCTTCCCCCAGGTCAGTTAGGCTCTGATTAAAAAAAATCTCAGGAGGTTATGTTCTAGTTAATTAGTTTCTCCTGAGGGGGAAGACCTTGTTAAGAAGTGCAATGTATTCTGCAGTATTTTTAAATGTTGACTTTTCCCCTCTTCTTGCCAGAAATTAGATGGAATTTTCCTCCATATTTCCATAAGACCCTGATTGAAATCCTGGACATAAAACTTATAAAAATTATGGTACCCTCCTTATTACTGGAGTCCCCTGGAGTTTTAACTTCAGATTGTCAGCCATAGCCTCCAGAAATTCATCAATTATGATTTAGTTTTTTCTACCCAATACTGGATCCCATGGAGGTTTCTGCTCCAATGTATTGTGATTTTCTGCATGCTCCTGACCTCCCCTCCAACTCTGAGGGGAGACGTTTGTCCTATGACCTCACATCTCCTGTGGATCTAAGAAGAGTTATTGACTTTTCAGCTTGTTCAGCTGTTTAACTTGTTAGGACTAAGGGGCAACTTCCAAGCTCCTTACCTGTGGAACCAGGACCTGGATGATGTTACTTTTTAACTGAGAGAATGAGTGTTGCAAGAACTGTCATCAAGGATAAGTTGTCAATAAATACCAATGAAATTTATCAGTGAGGGAACATCTATTTGTATGTATCTAATCAGTTGGGCCCAGGAAAGAATGCACAGCTATGCCATCCAGATACAGTTCTCTTCCTGCTACTTAAAACAATCTTTTTCTTGGCCTGACCAATTCTGGATATAATTGAGTAAAGGCTGTATGGACTACAGGGTGCTGGAGGGCAGGCTGGAATCTACTTGCTTGCAGACACCCACATACTTGAACTGGAGAAAAATATTATCATAGTAACAATATTAGCATATTAGTAACAATATTAACAATATTAACACAATACAATAGCATACTACTAATATATTAATACACAAGATCAGGACATTTGATCAGATATTTAATTTCTTTTGGAGACAGTAGCTTTCCTTTTAATATCAACTCTAATTACTGCTTCTGGCCTCAGCTACAGTGCTGACATAGACACAGAAAAAAGAGTAAATCAGCTATTTATGTTTATCCTTAAGATTCCATACTGATTTCACCAATAATATCAGTGGAATGTTTGTATTATTAAATCCATATTTTGTATTCAACTATTCAACTTTGAGTTTTAAGCTTTGCTGTTTCATATGTGTCATCAATAAGTCTTTCTTGCAAGAATAAGAAAGTTGGGTTTGATATTCTGATATGTAGATAGATGTCAGTTACAAATGTCTGTTCTTCCTTAGTAAATGCTAAATATATTTTCCTCTTAATTGCTGTTTCAATCACACAAATAATACATGGCCATATTCTTATTTTTAAAATATTGATTTAGAAATAAGAAAAAGGTGAAAAATCTCTTTTTTAATGCTGTTCGCTTCTGTTTCCTTATCTTAGAGGTAGTTTGGTGTGTATCTTTCTGGTTCTTTTCCTCTGATTGGCATAAATTTACATATTAACACACAAGTAAATCCATGAATTCACACTTAAAATAATATTCTGTAAACCTTAGGGTTTCTTTTAATCCAGTGTAATCTCAGATAGTTTTTCCAAGTTATTTTTTAGGAATCCGTACTACTTTATAACATGGGTATATTTTGAAGCTAATATTTATTTTATTATATGAGAAAGATTTTTATTCCTTTGAATTTCTGACATGATATAAAAATATTTCTGAAATTGGATTTCTGAAATACAATAAAAAAATCTTTAGAAAACTTTTGAGTAGAATAAAATATAATTTCATTCCAGAAGAATCATCTAGCATTTTTCATTTTTTTCTTTTTTTCATTTTGATTCGAGTAAATTGTTGACTAAATGAACAATCTGTATTTTTAATATTTTAACAAGCAAATTTTAAAGACATGTGAATAACATTTGAAGACTTCTTCATATTACAAGGTAGTTTTTTGTAATTTAACTCTATAAGTTAAAAATTATAATAATCCATAACTTTGCTAAAATGTGTATACTACAGGTAAGAAAATTGTGTCTCAAAGAGATTTAGGGAATTGGTCAAAATTACACTAAAAGTTAAAGGAAGAATTTGAGACTAAGGATTCATATCTTAGGGCTGTAAAATCAAACACAAATTGACTTTCTTCTTCAAACTTGGTGTGGATTTTTTTCTACATTTGATTTTTGAGTATAAGTTTTATGTGTGTTCTTTGTATTCTAGCATTGGGTTTTCTAATTCTTTGACTTCCAAAAATATTAAATGTAGAATTTTGCAAGTATTCCACATATTTCTATTGTGAAATGTATTGTGATTGATGATCACCATTTTTTTTCTATAATGTGTTTATTCATCATTAAAGGATTTAAGCTGTGTATGATCCAAAATGACTAGTTTTTATTAGCTAAATCATGAACATTTTTAGTAAAGTATCCAAATAGGTGTTCAACAGATTCCTTTTCATTTGTCAATTGGAAACTGTTTCCTTGGCTAAAGAATATGTTGAAATTGAATATACCAGCAACTTGCTGAAGCATGATGCACTTCCCCAACACCTAGCAATTGGAACCATGGCTTCATGAAGGTCTTCTCTTATTTCAGTTATGAATGTGCTGAACAGCATGACTTCAGAGTCTGCTAGACCTTGCCAGAAGTGAAAGTCATTACTATCAACATGGTTATTAGTTAACATTTACTGAGTGCCAACAATGTTTTTGGTGTTATAAATATACATAGGAAGATGCTGTTCTTTCCCAGAGGATAAGGGTGGCAAGAGGTTCTACATATCCCCTTCCTGCAGAAGTCCGGTGGGGAGTGTGCAGTTATCTTGAGTCTCACTCTACACATGGAATCCAACTCTTATCTGTTTATTGGGGGAAAGAACATATGTGTAAACGTGTGTGTGTTTACACATACGTCCACACAAGTATGTAAAGTACACATACATTTTTAATAGAAAAGGTAAAAATATTTTGCCTTTTATCTTTAGGTAAGAAGTCATATCCCTCAAGACATCCAAATGATTGTAGTGTCTACTTCCTGTATACACTAATATATAGGCAGAATGTGTCAGAAAAATATACAGAGATGTTTGTAAATGTAAACATACTTATACCACCAAAATATGTAAAATGAGGGACCAAATTTTTTTGTTTTGTTTTGCTTTGTTTTAAAAAGTAAACAAACCTCTTGAAAGAATTGGAGTTTTCCTAAAATATCATATAATAATATTCATTTAGAATTAACAAAATATCATCACTTAAGTCCTTGCCAAATCATGTCTAAATCATTTCTAAATACGGAAGAATTTTATTTCTTCTATGTTAAGAGGCAAACATTGATATGAGCTTATTGATCATACCAGAATGAGTGGGTGATGGAAAGATACATCTTAATATTTAAAACTGAAGTTCTGTGCTGAAAGTGAAACTCAAGGAAGGAAAGGAAAACATCAGTGAAGTAGGTCATCACACCCCCTCTCTATCTGTAAGTACAAATAACTAAAGTGTTTAGGAAACACCCAAGTTCAGAGACTGGGGTGTGTCTTTATACACTATGACAGCATCAGCACTAGTGTCTAAGTTAGTCACTTAGTTATTAATGAAGGAGTTTGAAGAAGAAATGGTCTTAAACAGTTAACACTGCAATAAAAATGTGCCTGAAGAGTGCTAATTTTGTCTTCCTATTGTTATGCTTTTGTGAACATTTTTTGTTGAAGACCAGATCCTTTTCAAATCAGTCTTTGAGACAAAACTGCAAAAGAAAGTTGGGCATAGTGGCACACTCGTGACACACTCCTGTAATCCCAGTGGATCAGGAGGCTGAGGCAGGAGGATCAAAAGTTTGAAGCCAGCCTCAGCAAAACCAAGACGCTAAACAAGTCAGTGAGACCCTGTCTCTAAATAAAATAGAAAATAGGGCTGGGGATATGGCTCAGTGGCTGAGTGCCCCTGAGTTCAATCCCTGGTACCAGAAGGGGTGGGGGGAAGAAAACTGCAAAAGGAGAAGAGCCTTGGTGGAAACAACATGAGGTGGCTGGTTTCCCCTTTGCCTCTCAGTTGTTCTAAGACAAATTTGTAAACTCACAACATTTCCAGGAAATTAGTTTGAAAACTATCACTTTTAGGAGCATAACCCCCTTGCCATAAAAGGACTTTATTGGAAAAGAACATAGGGATGCGGGCTAGTTAAGATTTCTTCTCCTGATTGTGAGAGCACCAGGCAATTTTTTTTTTGGTAAAAATCTTGGTGATTTTGGTTTCCTCTGAGTTTGCAATTTTCACTTTATTGCCAAGTTGATATTCTATTTTTTTCTTACATCATTCTCATACAAGGATAGCTAATGTGACTATCCTTGAAAGACCAATAACTCTAATGTTGGCCAAGTGAATAAAAAATTAAACACCTCCAAATCAACAACACACAAACAGCCCCTGTGCTGCTAGAGCTGAGGCTGTACCATAGCTACAGCAACCTCACCAAACCAGTACCAATATATGACGTACTACTAATAATTAGCACTTCTTTATTGACCGAAATAATGGGCCTGTGATCCTCCCTGCATCTAATCTTTCATGGCTACCTCTTATTCTTCTTTATTTTTTTTTTGCCTTAATGTCTACTTTTCTAATTTTTAAAATTTGTCCTTTTCAGATGTACACGCCAGTGGAGTGTTGTTGGTATATTATACATGCATGGAGTATAACTTATTCTAATTAGGATCATGTGGTTGTACCTAATGCAGAGTTATCTTGGTCATGTATTCAAATACAAGGATAGGGAAGTTATGTCTGATTAATTCTACTGTCTTTTTTATTTCCCTCCCCACTCCCTTCCTTTCATCCCTTTGTCTAATCCAACAGACTTCTATTCTTACCTTTCCCATCCTCCCTTGTTGCAGGTCAGCCTCCACATATCAGAAGGTCAGTATCCACATATCAGAGACAACATTTGACTTTTTTTTTTTTGTGGGGGACTGGTTTATTTCACCTAGCATGATATTTTCAGTTCCATCCATTACCAACCAATGTAATAATTTCATTCTGCTTTAAGGCTGAATAATGCTCCATCATGTATATATACCACATTTTTTTTATCCATTCATTTGTCAAAGGGCACCTAGATTGGTTTTATAGCTCAAGTATTGTGAATCGAGCTGCTATAAACATTGATGTGGCTGCATCACTGTAGTATGCTGATTTTATGTCCTTTGGATATAGACCAAGGAGAGGGATAACTGGATCAAATGGTGGTTCCATTCCAAGTTTTCTAATACTGCTTTCCATAGTAGTTGCACCAGTTTGCAGTTCCACCAACAATGTGTGAGGTGTATCTTTTTCCCAAATCCTCATTTCATGGCTTATTCTAATATTTCTTAGATAGTCTATGAAAAGACAAGTATCTTTAGTAGAACAAAAAGGTCAAGTAGTACCCTAGTCCCATTAACAGTATTCATTTTTGAGAACTTGTTTTTAAGTTACAAACCTATTAGATCTGCCTAATGGTTGTTTCTTGAAGGTTACATATTTATGAAAAGTTTTGTTCTTAAGAAGTTTCAGTCTGTAATTTTGTGAGTCATATCCCTTAAGGCCCTGTTTCTAATCTATATAAGATAAAAATACTAGAAGTGAGCTATTTCTAAACAAATCTTTTCTTTTTATTTATTTATTTTTAGTTGTTGGTGGACCTTTATTTTTATGTGGTGCTGAGGCTCAAACCCAGTGCCTCACACATGCTAGGCAAGTGCTCTACCACTGTGCCACAACCCCACCCCAAACCTATATATATATAAATATATATATATATATATATATATATATATATATATATATTTATTTATTTTGTCTGAAGTCTTTAAAAATATTAAATTTAGGGGTGATTATTAATTGGTAGTATTGGTTCTTTGAACTGTGAAATAAATGACATTTTTATTTATTATCCTTCAAGCAGAAATTTCACCTTTCTGTTACTTATCATCGCTTCATAAATAAATTTTTTAAAAAAGTAAGAAGAGCTTGTTTAAATATTTAGTTGAAATCTCCTTTTAGTTTAAATATATTTTAATTTCAAATATCTTTTAATCTAATGACTAAATTATTTGTATCTTTTATTTATAAGGTGATTTGCATATATCATTGCTCACATATGGAAACATAGTTCACAATTATTGTGTGTTGAGAT
Organism: Ictidomys tridecemlineatus; assembly: GCF_052094955.1. NCBI lineage: Eukaryota > Metazoa > Chordata > Mammalia > Rodentia > Sciuridae > Ictidomys > Ictidomys tridecemlineatus. Next base: position 118,183 of record NW_027523875.1, on the reverse strand, counting down.
GCCTGGTATTTGAGAAAGATTCAGAGGTATTTTTGCTAATATATGGTAATATGATAGGTAACCTTTGGCATACAAGCAAAAGGGAATATAAAGGACTGAAAAAAAAGAAAGGACAAATAAATACTGCTAATTAAATGGAAAATATATTTCTACATCATTTTACTAATTTTTATAGAGATCTACTCTCTCACATAATGCAAGAAGTATATGTAGGTTTTGAAATAAATGGGTGTCCATAATCATTATCATCAAAGAAAACTAAGCAGATTCAAGTAATTTAAATTCTCTACTAGATCTTCTGCTGCCATGGTGTGTGGCAATGAACTAATAATATCTTTTTATACATCATCTCCAAAATGTCATGATAAAAGTTTTACTCTCCTCAGCATGCATCTGTGTGGTTAAATTAATACTCGTAAAAGGAATTTAGTTAGGAAGCATAGGACCAATGCAGGGTGGTATGATTACTGTCACTGAGGTGCTAGAATGTAGTGTCAATGCATGCAGGCTACGCTTTTTTATTTCAAATGGTGACTCTTCTAGGTGCTGACTTTTAGCGAGCTACCTAACCTTTGAGCACTTCAACTTTCTCATTTAATAGCAGTCCTTACCTAATAGTATTGTGATAAGGAGTGAAACAGCCATGTTATGCTCTTAGAACAGGGCTTGGGGCATTTTAAGTGCTCCTACCTCTTAAATAATAATATTTAAATATCTGTGTAATATCAAAATTTGAGTTACTATCTGATGTTTTATTCCAAACATTATAGCTTTAAAAACACAACAGATTGAGGGGCTGGGGTTGTGGCTCAGTAGTAGAACACCTGTCTCACATGTGTGAGGCACTGGATTCAATCCTCAGCAATATAGAAAAATAAATAAACAAAATGAAGGTATTGTGTCCATCTACAACTAAAAAAGTGTATTATAAAACAACAGCAACAAAAACAAAAATTGAGGTTAAAGTGTTTTGGATCAGATCACAAATGATCTTATGGAAGAGATTGAGCTTTTCACAGAAATCAGGTGGTAGGATATGGTTTGATCTACAGGAAATCCCAGTGAAATATTAGGATTTTGCAATAATATTCCCAGTAATATTCTCATGTTCCTTTGTGCTGTGGTGCCATCTTTGCGAACCTAAAGTTCAAACTGCTTTTAAGGGAATCAACCAATTCTTCCTCCTCCCAGGAATGATGAAACTACTAGGATCATAGTTTGATCAAACTATAGCAGTTTTCAAAACTAAATATCATTCTTTCTTTGAATTTATGGGAAATTCCCTCCCCGCAACCCTGAATAATATTTTCTGAAATGACAGGATCTCACTGGGGAAATCCTAACTGAAGATAATGGCATGATATATTAAGTGTTGCCAGTATTCCATTTAATATTAAGCAATTGCATAGCATCGTTTTTAAACACTCAAGTTAAAAGTGATACATTAATATTGAGTACACTGCTACTGTAAAGCCCATTCTCTTATAGATTTCAAACAAACACCATTTAAGTGCCAACCTACTATTAGAAGAGTTTACTCTTTTGTTCTCCAAAATGGCATCAACAGTGATGGGGTGCTTCCAGGGGATTATTGAACAGAATTTTTGCAACAAAGGGGCAAGCTTGAGGAAATACCACCTATAAGCCTTACAATGTTTTATCTCAGCACTCCACCAATCTACACACCCCCTAGTCAAACAAGCAGCTTTATGGCATGCACAATTGCAGTTTAAGTCTAACTGACTTCTGCAGAACTGGCTTCCACAGGATTTCCTGTCCAAAATCAGAATGTAGCTAAATGGTTACCAATGGAATAAGCAAGTCTTCCCCACCACCTACCATATTTTTGTTCTTTTCCTTCTTCTTCTTGTTTTAAAAGAGTGGAGTTGAACAGATCTCATCATTTGTCAATTATTTTATTCCCTTTATATTCATTGGATAAGATGCAAAACAAATTAAAAAAACCTACCTCCACAATAATATCTGTCTGTTTAAGGTGTCATTTCCCTGTGAGGTTATTTACAGGTTTCTTGCTGTTTAGCTTTTCTTGCTTGGTAATTACTTACTGAAAGAAATCTGCTCCTCCAGGGCGGGTGAGCTCTTCCTTTAACCCCTTTTACTCACTCTCCTTTGGAGGCTGGCAGGGAGCGCATCACTCTGCAGTGTCTGGGAACCCACCTAGAGGGCCCCCTTGACGCCAGCACATCCCCTGTCAGGCAGCAGTCTGCAGCCCAGCAGGGCTGCTGCAGAGTTAATGTACAGTACCAGGGAGCCTGCAAGTGTCCTGAGCTCCTCAGACCTGGGGCGGCACAGCGCAGGGCAGACAAGGCAGCTACTAGGATTCCAAAGGTTCTGCTGGAAATTCGGCGCTGGGGAACTCCAGCAGGAGCCTGTTGCCATTGTGTTTTAAAAGTATACAAGGTCTGTATAGCTTGGGCATGAGAATCTTTCAGGAGCTATCAGAGCATCAGAGTAAATGACATTTATTGGGAAACTGAATTTGGGGTAAAGAAAAAACCGAAAGAGAGAGCAAAGAGAAGAGAAAGACAGTGGGGGAAGAAATTCTTAGACCACGTCTGACTTGTAGCTGTGAAATTCATTTTATTTACAAGGCAAAAATATTAAAAGCCCACACATGGCTTTAATAACAGATTAAAGGGAATTTCTGCAGTGAAAGGATCAATAGCTTAGTCATTTTACTTAAAGAGAGCAGACAGCCTTATTATGGGGTTAGGCAGCAGAAATGAATTTCATCACGACAGCACCTTCTGAAGTCATGATGGTAGCTAGTGGTAATCCTGTCCTACAAAGCAGAAATTACTCTTTGCCTTCCTACTTTTGCAGTGGAGACCAGCAATTTGAGGAAGAAGTTGGCTTTAATTATGCATGGTTTTAAGCCCCTCTGCCCAGGTCTTTGTCCGACACGTTAAAGTGACCACACATGAATATGTGCCTAAGAAAGAAGAAAAAGCAATATTCATTTCTAAAGGACAGCATGGCAAAGCAGCCTGAAGTTTTCCATTTTCCTTCTAACACTTCTTTAACAAGGATAACAAGAAACTGTCTTTTGACTCCTTTCTTCCCACATTCCATAGTCCTTCCTCAAAGGATGCATTAATTTATACTCAAGGCAGCTGGATTTTACCAGGACAATATTTGCCATCATTTAGGATTAGCAGTTGGACTGGTTATTTTAAATGTATTGACTGACTTACTAGTGGAACCTAAATGGATGGACCCATACCTGCAGTGCTCTGTGATGTTTCTTTCTTCAAATTCTGGAAGTGCTTTTGTTGTTGCTCTATCTTTTTTGGGGGGTATATATATATATATATATTTTTGAAATCAATACTTGTTGCAATAACTGCCCATGATAGCTGCTCAAACAAGAGAGTTGGAATTCATCTGTGAAAATCACTACATATAACAAAGGAGACAAGGAAAATATTAATGACAGAAGATTTGCCAACATGATGCACGTGAATAATTTTCCCTTTAGAAGGCATTCTTGGATATGGTAAGTAATCAATATCCCCTTTAGTTTGTAAAACTCAGAATTTTAAAATTCCATGACAGCTACCAGATTAGAATTTGTCTGGAACAAGAATGCTGGTATCAAATAAGAATGAGAAGTCAAACATATAAAATACCAAATGTGTCTGAGAAAGTAATGGTTATGCAATAAAAAACTTACTTGTTAAAATAAAGTATTTCAAATAAGAAATCAAATATGATGACATTTACAATTATTAACACTTCATGGTAAAGAAAAGAAAAAATCTGTGAGAATGGCGACCTATTAACAGAAAAGGAGAGGATTTGGGATTTGTTTTTATCTGTTTTTCTTTGAAAATTCCCTGGGGAAGGGCACTCCTAAATTTCTGACATCTCATATCAGTTGGTCTGGATTTCTAAAAGAAGGTTAAGGGAAATTTAACTTGAGTTGATTTTAAAATAATTCTTAGATGTGTTTGTCCCTTTCATTTAAGATGATTTTAGCTATTCAAGAAATATTCCTACTATCATGAACCAATAGAATTCCAGTAGAACTCTAGTACATGAATCATGAAGTGCTCATACTCTTACAGAACTTGCTTAGTTTTGGATATTTGGTTATGTATTAAGGTTCAAGGCAATGCATTAAAGTCCTTGGACATGTGCTATTTTGAACAATTTCTTGTTGGAATTTTTGTCTATAAGTGTATAGGAACTAGTTTCTGAGAATATTACAAGAGCAAAGTCCATTATTTTAAAAATTTCTTGTTTCTTTTATACCTCTAGGGTGGTCTATATTCAATCTCTTACAGCAGAAACTTTGTAAATGCATAATAAAGGCACATTGTAAATATTTGTGTCTACAAACATGGGTTGTTTGGGATACTGTGTCTGATTTTCAAAGTGTTTCCCAGGTAAATATTTTAGCTGGACTCCAGATAAGTAGTAGATATGTGAATACAGTTTTTTGAGGGGTTTCCAGCTGCTTTATGACAGTGTCTTAAATGAAAATCCCCTAATAGCTTAGGCACCACCAAGATCACCTGCTGTTTTGTTTTAGAGGTTTTGGCTTTCAGCTAAAAGTCCATTGCAGACAAGGGTTGGAGACATCCTATCAGTCTAGGTAGGTGTTCATCTTCTATCAATACCAGAGACATCCAGAATCAACCTTGTGGCATATCTTCCTTCTCAACTGACCATGTCCACTCTCCCTGGTAATGTGCTTGGGAGGGAATCTGGGTGGCATGCCTGCAAACTTCAGTGGCCCACTGCCAACTGCATCACCAGAGCTCCCCACTCAGTGGCAGCTTGGTGTCATCGCCTTGCTTGTCCTGTTAGTTAGGGGCAGACATCAGCAATAGGGCCTTGACATTCCAACAGAAAATTTCACACTAGAAGCCTTTAATCCTGAGATTAAACCGTCCTGCTGGCAGTCCATGGCACATAGTAGGCTTTTTCCGATGTTTTTCCTTCTGTTCTTTATGCCTTTCTTTAAGATTAATGTCACACCTCTTAAGAATTCTTAGACCCCAAAATTGCCTTACTCATTTCTATAACGTGTACCTTGCTATAAAGCAACAGTTTTCCCCTGCCCAAGTCCTATTGTTTTTTCGAGTCCATTTGTTTATGTTGCAATAGGTACGATGCATGTACTCTCTGAATGCCTAACATTGTAAACACCTTCTATTCTGTTGCATTAACCTTACCTTTGCTTTGGACTGGGAAAAATGACTTATTCAACTCTTTAGTGTTGGAAAGAATGCAAATTTGCTTATTCATGATCTCTGGATCTGTAATACAATATGTTTCAAAACTATAGAAAAGTTGAGTGTCCTGGTTGTTTATTTTGTGTCTGGAGCTAGTGAGCCTTCATCCATTTTACTGCATGATGTACTAGTTTGTTATAGTTGTAGCCAAGCTGAGCCAGTGTGGAGTGTGAATGTTATGTATGTGTGTTCTTCTCTGGACCCCTCAGAAGCATTCATCAATGAGAGTTGGACTCAAAGGAATAAGGTAGTGGTGTTTTTCCAGGTGACCCAGTTAGTGTTGTGCTTGGTTCTCAACTTCCCTAGTTGTTGTTATTATTCTCTTATTTATAAACTCACCTTTCAGTACTGCAGAAAGAGATTCTAGATGTTTGTTGACCGGAAACCTTCCTTCCCTTTGTAAGCATCCCTGTTGTGTCAGATTCCATTCTTAAATGTTCCTGCTAAGAAAGGTTTTGCCAGGTTGTTTCCTTTTCACATCCAAAGACTCCCCCTTTCTTTATTCTTTCATGCAGGTCTTTCTTCATGGAGGTGCAGATCAGAAGGTGGAAATAAAATAACGGCAGGGCATAATAAGGATGTTAAAGAGGTGTACTTTGGTGTTAAGAGCCCTAGTTTACCTCTGAAAAGGGTTTAAAGATGCGTTTTCTGGCTCTGTTTTCCTCTGCTTGTCTAGAAGCAATGTGGAGAAAAAATTTGTAGACCTACCAAGTCTGGAGTAGTCTTCAAAAGTTCATCACAGGTAGTGATTCAAATAGTTCTCATTCCTCCTGCCCTCAGGCTAGTGTGTTGGTAATTGCACAATCATATTACAAATTCATTGTGTATTTTTTACACGTTAAAGTTAATAAGTGGTCCCATTACTCAGCTTAATAGAACACTGCCCCTTAAATGCTAAGAGAGTGGTATGAAGAATTTGTCTTTTTTGTTCGAAGCTACATTAGAAGTATTTGCTGGAGGATTTTACTGCAAAGGCTTCTTTCCATTACACATTTCAGTCTTTTTTTATTGCCAAACTAAACAAAGATAAGGGTTTACCTTACTGGGTAAACAGGTACTATATAGTGCCTGTTTTATTCTGGCTAGTTGTGAGAATAGAATGGTAGCCTGGCAATTCAGAAATGTGCCTTGCATGGTCAAAAGAAGGAAAATGCAAGTCAGCTTTCTAGGAATTTAAATTCCCTTTAGCAACAATTAAGAGGACCTTTTAGAAGTCTCATAACATTGAATCACATGTAAGAGTCTATCAGGAATGACACAATATAGTGTAACATGTTTGCAGCTTTTGCCCTTTGCACAATCTGATTTGTAAAAATGTAATTTAATGCCCAAAACATCAGGGTCTTTTCGAATGATGTTGAAGTTGTAAAATTTAGGAGGACATTTTATTTGAATACCTTTGTATCCCTTTTTATGATGGATTCAAACAATTCAGAGAGAGGACAATGGAAAACTGAAGCCAAAGGGCACTACTAGGGGAGGTTGTTTAGTGCTGCACTCAGGGTGCCCTCTGAGGACACCAGAAGAAGGTTTTGGGAAAGTGATTTTGGATGGTGATTAATTATTTACTTAGTTGGTACTTAGGGTTTAATTTTCTAAGGGCCAGATATCTAAATGATTTTATCAAACTTTTTGTGATGCTGACCGCTGATTCCCATCAAAAGGCAAAAATGGGAAGATTGTGGTATTTAGCTCAATATTGAATCATTTTTTTCCTCTTTCTAGGCCCTGACTTTATTTTGTTGAACTGTCCCTTCCAAAGATCCAGTTCCCATAAAGCTTAGTCTAACAGGTCACAGTTCAGATTTCACTCTGAAGACCCAGGTTTCAACTCCTAAACTAGCTTGTTTTGTTTGATATAAATATTTTATAGATTGAAACAAGATAAAAATCAATCTCTCAATATAACATTTATATATCTGTTTATATATTTCAAATAACTTAACCAATGAGTAAATATTCAGAGAAAGGCAAGTTGGCCTGCTTTTTAGTGAGGACACAAATGTTTCTATCTGAACACTATCAATCTCATTTTTAAGAGTTATAATCTCTCCACACATTAACTCTATAGAAATTCAACCCAGAAGTAAAATTTCCAGAATTTATGTTTTGTCTAATGTAATAATCAGGTTTTATTTGAATTTTAGTGTGATGAGGATGTTAGGTTTGATCACAGTGTATACATTGAAGGACAGAGTATACTATTTCTCATGCAAAATAATGGACTTCTGCTCATTTTAGTCAACCTGAAATCCATTGGGAGTCTGCTTATCTTCTCATGAGATTGCAGGCCAGCTGAACTTACTTCTCTTCCTCTGAGTGACAGAATTACCCAGGAATTCTAAAGTCCTGAGGTCTTCAGGCTCAGAGAATGTCAGAGTTCTAGATGGATTTAATCCTATTAGACAAAGTCATTTAATTGTCAACACTTTTGGCCAATAAAGTTTAGACTCATAATTATGCACCAGTCCTTAGGGCTCATTAGGAAAGTCAGCATATTGTATAAAGCAGAAATTTAAGTTTGGATAAAATACAACACAGATTTTTCCATTGTATAATATTTGACCCTACTAAACTTTAATATTTGGCTTTCTATTTTGCTGCTAGAATTTAAATATCAAAATATTTAAATTCATATTTTTATGTTTAAGTTTTTAAGATAAATTTAATTAGGAATGGTATGATAGAGGAGAAAAGTTGCCACTAATAATACTAGTGTGCCCACCATTTATAGAAATTAAGTATAATTTTTAGTTCCAGCAGTATTTATAGACTAGTAAATTAGTCTATGTACTTTAATCTGTTGACAGGTTACATCCTTAGTGGGCTAAGTGGGTGACCCAATCTGGGGAGATCTTAAAAAAAAATCCCCACAAAATGAAGAAAGGAAAGGAAAAAAAATTTCCATCATACAAAAATTGTCAGCTAAGAAATTGGGATGTTTAACTTCTATTGAATTCCTCACTTTTTATCCCTTTTTCCTTCATGTCTTTTCATGGACTATTATTATGTTATTTCCATTAATGCTGAGGTCTTTGGGCTCAGAGAAAGTCATTGCAAAGGGAAGATCTTTCAGAATTCCAAACTGTAAGAAGAACCTAAGGGACCTTAACAACCAGTTTCTCTCTTGTCATGGGTTAAAAATTCCTTTTTATCCAACCCTTCCCTCCTCCTTGGCCTTTAGCCAAGTCCCACAAAAGTTAATGCTCATTAATATTTTGTATTGCAATAGCCCCCTCCTGCCTTTTAAATAATAGTTCAAAAACACGTCCCAGCTATACATTAATGACTACAACTCATAACCATTTGGAACATTGGATGGTATTTCCAGTAGCAGCCAATAAATACATTCCAAGACAATATATTTCAACCAGGGGCTATATGTCTTGTAAAATTTTATAAATTATATGTACTTTTTTAAAAAATAACATATATATGTATATATATATATGCATTTTACATGTGTATTTTAAAATTATATATGGATCCATTATATATTATATATAGAGAGGGAGGTATAGTATATACATGTATTTTATATATATATATAATTGGTGTCAAATATTGATGGATAATCTGGATTCTATATAATCAGGTTATTGGTGCAATTCTTGGTTTTTAATTCTAATCTAATTCTGGTGTTAATGTTTTGTGTGACCTTGTCAATGTGCTCTGAACTTTCATTTTTCTGTTGAAAACCATGGAAGCAGATATTTACTCTTTTTATGTTAAAGAGTGGATTATTAAAGAAAAACTCATAGAACATTGGAAATAATAATCTATTATGATGTTAACAATGGCATACTAATAGCACTTGAATGAATTCTTTAAAAATATAAGTAACAAATCCAACTAATTTATATATCACTGAAGGGGTCAAGGATGATTGAACCCTAGATTCATCCCAGTGTTTTCACAAGAATTACATCATTTGATAACAGCAATACTTTCTAAGGAAAGGAGGGACTTTCCTTAGAAAGTATTGCTGTTATCACAGAGTTTAAGAGCTCAAGGTCACATTTCTATGAATTAGAGAAGTTGACTCAGGCAAAACCAAGTCAATCCTGATTTGAAAGCCCAATATCTTTTTAATCTACTATATTGTTTCTGTGGCAGATGCCTCAGTACTCTTTCCAGAGGCCTCCTGGAAAATAGACTAGCAATAAACTGAGAAAATAATCAGATCCACTCTGCCATTTAGCACATTGGGTAGGTATATAGGATACCTACTAAATGTGAGTGGCCTTCCCTTGAGAAGCTCTTCCTATTGATGTTAGAACTCTGACCTGTACTTAGTCTATGTCAGCAGCTTTTTCTGTTTTCTCAGAATGAGAAATTTTACAAGCAATTTGCAGTGAACTGTGTTCTCAGGGCCATTCTGGCAGGTAGGGTCCTTTCTGTGAATTAGTAAAAGGTGCTTCTCAGCCCAGATACATTACAAAAGCTGACACATTTTGAGGTGATGAATAAGAAATGCAAACTGTGGTGCTTGGTGAATGGGCAGAGCCTCTGTACAAAGCAAAAGATGCTCCTTCCTCTGGGCAGGTATTTGGGGTCAGCTCAATTCACTATCTCCGTGGGGCACTGTTGGGCCTTGTCCAAACCAGCCCTGGCACTGCTTTGATGCTCCATTTTACTTTCCAATGGTCAGGTGAAATGTTTTTGAGAATACTTTGTTGACAAAAAAAAAAAAAAAAACATGCAATTTTGGGATTTGCTGCCATCATTATTACTTTCTTCAAAATGCTCAAATGAGTATAGGTTTTTCCAATTTATTTTTTGTATACTTAAAAAATATTAACATTATCTAAAATCAGAGATAAGGGTCCAAGAAATATATATATTAATTATAAAATAGCTCGATATCTCAGTTGCTGAAAAATATCATTCTTAATGAATCATATTAGAACAGGTAGGATATACTAATTCTTTTAAGCATAAGGAATGTCCAGATAAATAAAAGAGGCCTGTCTTGGAGATACTTGTAGCTTGATGAGAAAAACAGCTGTAGAAACAAATAATTACAATATAATTGGGAGCAGGTTAATACAGATATATTCCAAGTGGTATGAAATCTAAGAGAAGATGCAACTTAACTGACTTGATTCAAATACCTTAAAGAAGTCTAGAAATGATAGAGCAAAAATATATTCAATGGAATTGAGAATTAGTTGTTATCATTAATACCTTGGGGAGTGGTTGGAGGGAATGTCTGGGCATTTCTGAAGAAAGTGCCCTGACACAGAGGTAGAAGGCTAGTGGAGGACATGACTACCCCAAGATAGAAGGGGGGAAGCAAAGGATGGATCCAGACTACATAGAGATTAGGATTAAGTAGATGGAAGGAGAACCAGAGGGAGTTTCCATCTCCTGGCTTCTATTTTCTCAAAGAAGTAGAATTCAAGGTCATGTGGAAGGACCATAGATGAGTAGGTGGGGGACTTAGGAGAGTAATGGAACCACTGTGGGCAGTTAAAGAGGCCACTAAAGGGGAAAGTATTAGGGGTATCAGAGTTGAGAGTGTTCAGTGATACCCAACCAACATGCCAAGTCAATAAAGAATATTTACCTTGCTTTAATATTGTTTACAGAAAGTATTATGTCAGGGAAAAGTGATAGAGAGTAGATGGAATATTATAGTTCTTAATTTCTAAATGAGGAATTATTTTGTGATTAGAATTTCTTCTATTGCTTGTGCCTTTGGGGATTCTGAAGAACCCCAAGCTGATTTCATTATTGATGTTGTTTTCTGTTTGGTAGTGATAGAGACTGTTATTATGAACATATTAATTAGATTGCATGACCTGATTTTGGAAATTTAAGGTTTCCCATGCTGCCTGGAAATAATTCTTGGGTGACAAACAGAAGTTCTAAGATGTTTTCTTTGAATTTTATCTTCAAATGAATAAAAATCACAGTGGGGAAAAGAGAAGGCAAAATGATTCAGCTTTGCTCACTTTTTTAGCAGGAACTTTTCCGTGGTTTATGTTAGAATGTCACCAGTCCATATATATGTAACCTGCTTTCACAAAGATTTCTTCAAAACCCTTGTGAAGTTTACTTGAAAGTGTCACCATTCCCTGGGAAACTTACTGAAAATAACAAAGCCTAATATGACTTTAACCAGAACTGGCTAACCTAGTTTAATTAAAAATTTTAAACCTCTTTTATTTTGCCTTGATACCTCAGAGGGAAATATGACAAATATACGATATTAAGTAAAGGGTATTATTAAATAACCTTATAATTTATAGGCCACAATAATAAACCCTGGAGGAAGGAACTGAAAGTTTAGCAGATATTATAAATGGATTTCATCTCTTTTAATCATTAGCTCTTTCTCTGGGGTCAACAGAGCTGCTTCGTTAATACTCCCAGTGTGGGGGCTCACCACTGCTTTATAGAGGGCTTTCTTTGTGGGATTTCTGCAGTGGCTCCAAAACTAAATATTACCAAGCAGTCCTGGTCACTCATAAAGGGACTTCATTCTTCCTCTTCCATGAGTGTCCATGTTTTTCTTTTCCAAATTTGAAGATGAGGAGATTGACAAAATAATTGCTATAGTGCTAAAAAAAATGACACTATATTTTACCTAATGGATTTACTCATTTTTTTTCTTGTTTGGATTCAGTTGCATTTCAAATTGAGGTAGTTCAGAGAAACAGTACATTGATCTACAAACTATGCCAAGACAGAGCTCTAATGCTTTTCTGAAGCATTTGCTCCTATTTTAGAAAACCCTTATCCTCTTAGCTGTGGATATTTTGCATAACTCTTTCTTCACAAAATTCTAATTTTAAATAGCAGCTGTTTTCCTAGGTAAGACAGCAGTGCTGTGGCCATCAATGTTGACACCCCTGGTAATTCAGAAAACATATCCAGCCTACAGTGTTTGCATCCCTCCTGTCTTCCCCACCACTCTCTGGGTGAAGGTCTCAAGCCCTTGCTTCATCTAGCTCCATCTAATCTAAAGAAATGATGTGGTGTGAAGTTCTTATTATCAATGACCATGTTTTAGTTTGCTTGGTAAATTTCAAACCAATAACTTGCATACTGATGAGAGCCCTTGATATTCTAAAGAAGAAATGAAAACCTTTAAGCTGTTCATAGGCAAATTGAGGCAACCATGTTGTTATTGAGAGCAGGGGCAGAGGCTTGTTCAAATCACTATAAAGCATCGGGGATCTTAATCTTTGTGGTGTTTGAATTCTAAAAGAAGAAAGTATTTATTGAAAATTCTCATTTTTTAGAAAGTCATCCATGCAAGAGTTGCTTTATGAGGGAGGTTAAGTATTAAGGTGGATCAAGATGTCACCATTCAAAAGGCTTATCACATGCTACAAGGCCATCACTGCATGTCTTTCTGCTTCAAGGAACTATCTGTGTCCAGGTGAGGCTTGGTGATTTTCTAGTAACAAACAATTCTATGCTATTCATGAGAACACCACCTAAGGGACTTTGTTCTACTCTGTACCCCACATCCAGCACAGTGTTGCACTTAATAGGGACTTTCTATGCTTTTCCTGAATGAGTGTATGCAAAGAAAAGGTTAAATAATGTTGGGTGTGGTGGCACATACCCATAATCCCAGCAATTTGGGAGGCTGAGGAAGGAGGATTGCAAGTTTGAGGCCAGCCTTAGCAACTTAGTAAGACCTTGTCTGAACAGAAATAACAACAACAGCAACAAAACAAAACAAAAAAACCCTGGGAATATGGCTGAGTGGTTAATTGTCCCTGGGTTCAATCCTCCATATCAAAAAAAAAAAAAAAAAAGGTTGAGCAGGGAGGAAAAAGGATATGTAGCAAAAAGAATTCTGGTTGTGGGATAATTTAATTAAATATTTTTTCACATTTTTCAAATAATGTTATAATTATGCCATGGGAACTTATGCTGTAAAAAATTAAAGATAATAATAATAGCAACAACACTGGAGAGCTAATTAATGACACATGTAGACTAAACTTATCACAGACATTATCTTTTAAAATCCTACCCCAAATCATCTAACATCTCTGTGACTCAGGTTCCCCACTGGTAAAATGGAGACAATAAATAGTTCTCATTTCATAGGGTGGCCATAAAGATTAAATGAGAAAAGCAGTCAGTGTTTAAAAGAGCACCTGTAACTCAGTAAGGAACCAGTAAGTAGAAACTCCTCTGTGAATGGTTAACCAGGTTGCCTAGAGCAATCTAACTGCCCCAGGGCAGATCATTAGCTATAGGTGGGTTGGAAGACCAAACTGTCTTTTCTATATCACATTTTGAAAATTTTCAGAACATACCAGAAAAATACCTTAGGATAAGTTTGAATTGTAGACTAGTGCATGCCCCTCGGCTCCCAAGCCTCAAGGAGAACCATCTGCCCTTTTGAGCTGCTGCCTCCCACCATGTTGACTTAGTGTCCACCTCCTGCCAGATGGATTTCATCTTAACAGGTTGTCTTACCTTTACCCAAGTCCTGCATCATTATAGTTGCAGTTCCTAGCATGGTGTTCAACACACGGTTGGTACTTAATAAATGCTTTAGGGGAAAAAATTACTTTTCCAGAATTGGGTCCCTGAAATTTAGTGCTTTAAAGATTAATTTTAATTTTTCAGGATACAGTTCAAGTTTTGGTCAGGTAAAATTTCTATAAAAATTGTCACCTTCAGCATAAATAATTACCACACATCTTGATTTCTGACACTTAGGAGACTTTAGCTGAATTTGTGCAATCTGCCATCTCACTGAATTGTGTCTAACATGAAAATTCAAATGCTGTTTCTCCAAATTACCTTATCTTAGATGCTATTTCTTCAAAACTAATAATTCACTTTTATATAGGAATCTTTCTTTCTCTGAATATATATATGTTTTATTTAGCAAGACAAAAGTCTATAAATTAGCACTGCAGCTGGGTTCTGATGCTTAGTTATGTGGATGTCTTCCATTTATAACACTTATAAATGTTGCTTTTCATCACATGATATGGTCCTTGGATACAGACCAGCTTCCCCATGTGGTTGTTCTGTCTTTTCATATAGCTTAGACTGTCAAACTAAGCTCTAAAAATCATCTTCATAATATCTGTTCATTTGCCAAGAAAAATGTATTGTCTCTGTATTTTATATATACTTACTTTATACTTCCAATAGCACCATTTTTATTTCTACAATAGTTTTTTCCCATGTGCAGAGAGGCAGTCTACATACCACCTAAGAGACAGAACCTGGATCCAGATTGTTTGGATCAAATCTGGTTTTGACACTGGGCAAGTTATTTAATCTCTCAAATTCCTCATTTTCAAAATTGGGATTACAGTAGTTTTAACTTCGTAGGCCAGTATGAGGATGAAATGTAATATAAATAAAGTGCTTAAAATAGCTCTAAGCCTGCAGGTGATCTGCCATGGTTAGTTGTTCTTAAAGGTATCCTGAGGATCATGTGGGGTTGGATTCCTTCAAAACAGAGGATATGAATCCAAATGGATTTGAAAATAAATGTTTAGGTGGTGATTCCAGGAAATACCAGTAGGGGAGTAGGGAAGTAAGATCAGAAAGAGAAAAAAAAATCTAATATAGGGAGCATTCATAGTCAGATAACAGGCAGTCCTGCTGAGGGACTCTTGAAAATAATAAAGAACTTGCTTCAGTGTTGTCCTACCTCAAGGGATGAGAACACCAGCAGGAGTTGATCCTGCATCTCCTGTTCTTCACTTATTTCTACCTTTCCAGCCTGATTTGCATACAAACCAAGCCTTAAGAGGAATAATGTGTGCATTTAGACTGGGAAACCATAGCCACAGCATTGCTGAGGGGATATGGGCAGGGCCCTGACAATAATTGCTTCAAGAATTGTGACCTGAATTCCTAAGGACTGTTGCATTCTGGGTATTCTTTTTTAAAAATTTCCCTGGCCCATGTAGTATGCATTCAGAGATTTTGTGGCATGTGTGAATGATCTAACATATTGGTTCTCCTACTTAACTTTCAAAGTTCTTTCTAAAAGCATCTGAACTTATCTTTAATTCCCAATACATAATTCTTATGATTCCCCAATAAGGTGACTTTTTCCCACTGTACCCATATGAGATGTTTCTGCCCTCAGCTCTTCCTATCCAAAGCTTTGCCTGTTCTTCAAGTCCCCGCAACAACCCCCATGAAAAGTTCTTTGACCTAGATAGCTTACTTCTCTGAAGTCCCATTAATACAAAAGACTGCGCAATATGGTGATTGATTTACTGTTGCCTGGTGAGTTTCTCTAACTGACACATATAATCAGCTGAACAAACATTCATGTCTTTTAATTTCCCATCTTTTTCACATATTTTGCTACATCATACCCAGTAAAAAAAAAAAAAAAAAAAAAAAAACTACAAAATCCTGAGAGGACTTTATGGACTTTGGAGGTAGATAACCAGGATTGCATTTCTATTCTTCCATGATAAGTTATAAGCACTTGGGCAGCTGTAAAACTTTCTTTCATCTATTTTTCCTCACCTCAAAAGTAAGGCTGAACTGAGCACAGTGGCACAAGCTTATAATTCCATTGACAAGTGCCCCTTAGTTCAATCCCCACAACAATCACTGCCCCATGACTGAAATCTCTACCCTAACCCCATCATATTGCTGTAAGGATTAAATGAGGTATTTTATATAAAATGCTTAGCACAGTTCTTCTCAAGAAGTAGGAGTTCAGTCAATGGAACTTACTACTTGATTCTTTCAATTTTTTTCCATTGTACTGGTGGTTAAACCTATTGCCTCACACATGCTGGGCAAGAATGTTGTTACATCCCCACATCCTCAACCCTGATTCCTTTGCTTCTGAAGTAACCAATGTCTTCTTAGAAGTTTGACTATATCACTATTCCTTAGGTTCTCCTTTTGCTATTGGTTTGAATTTAGTTGTTTTCAAAAGGAGGCATTAAATGAATCTCAAAAACTATTAATTTTGCAATACTGGAAATATTGATGTTTTATGAAAAAAATACTTTCTTTATGGAGCTTGAAATTGAGTAGAAGGTGATATGTTTTTTCTTATTACATTTAAAATATCAACTTTTAGATCATTGAAAACTTAGGTCTCCTTATACATTAGAATATAGTTTCATTGTCAAAGAGTATCAATGACTATTTTATTTTTTTATTTTTTTATGACTATTTTATATATTTATATATTTCTTAGTCAGAGTGTATGTGGAAAATTAACTTCATCTTCATTAGTGTAATAATCTAGAATTTTGATTCTTATTATAGTAAAAATGATGAGAGTTGAAGAAACTGTCATTAGGGCAGGCAGTTGTATCATATATTAGAAACATTTGCACATGTCAAGTGCAAAAGAGTCGGTTCTTACCTTCCTATCCCAGTAATGAGAAGAATATGGATTTGGAGGGGTGGGTGGGACTAGAAGGTGTCCTACGTATTCTGACAAAGCATTTGTGTCATCATAGATGGTACTAGGCAAGGGAACATCCCAGGCTTTGGAGCCCTATCAGACTAAATTCATATTCAACTCTGATGTTAAATGGCTGATTCTGAGCAAATTATCTGATTTTATGAGCATCACTATCCTCATTCATAAAAGAAAAGTACAATAGTACTAATCAGGTGTACTGATGTCTTCTTAGAAGTTTTACTTTGTCACTATTCCTTAGATTCTCATTTTGCTATTGGTTTGAATTTAATTGTTTTCAAAAGGAGGCATTAAATGAATCTCAAAAATTATTAATTTCATAAAAGAAAAGTACAATAGTACCAATCAGGTGTACTATTGTACTTTTTTATGAATGAGGATAGTAATGCTCATAAAATCAGATAATTTTGATTTTTGATACCAGGTTTGTTGTAAGGATTCTATGAGATAACATATTTATTTATTTGGTTAAACCCTACTATGTCCCAGGCAGCCAACAGAGATATATGTGCAAAACTTACAGAAGATAAGGGAAGGGCACAGTAAAAAAGCATATGATATTCCTAATCACATATATACATGTCCAGGTGAAGAAAATTATATTGCCTTAGCAAATGGCATGAAGATCTTCTTGAGGAAGAGAAAGGTCCTGTGATGAAAGGGACTTTGAAGATACCCTTGGTTTAGAAGGAGAGTTCATTGAGGATTGACCACATGCAGGTGCTCAGTTAGAGGAAATGATAATAAAAATCTCACGAATTGCCAAATCCATGTGTAAATGCTATGTACCTGTTTCTTCATATATATTTTTTTCAATTTAAAAATAATTACCTTTACTGTAGAAGTCAGTTGACTTACTTTTATATAAGCTGATGTACAGTGCAAATACCGAGGAAATTTCATACTTATTCCAGATTAGTTTTAAAATTTAGATTCACAATACATTTCACAAGGAAATTATTTTGAAAGTATTTTGTAGCACAGACCTGGGAATTTGTAAAAATACAAGATCTAACTTTTCTTTTCGTGTGCTGCATTGCTTATACTTAGCAAATGAATCCATTAAATGAGTTTTGTTTGTACAGAAGATGTGAAACTTAAATCACTCTATCTAGAGCTTCTCCATGGGCATATAAATTTGTGATGATAGCACTGGTTAACCGTGAAGGACAAGTCAGGAAGAAGACCAAATTATAGATTATGTCTTTTATTGTATAATTCATTTTCTACATCACAAAACTTAAGACCTAAACTTTTTCTTCTTAGTTTGATGAGCAAATTGCACACCTGAAATGGCAGTGTTTCATCATCCTAGAGTCACTAAAATCTACCCAAATTAACTGGTTACATTTTCTTGATGACTCATCTGAGATGTATCTAAAACAGTGCATTTATGTTTATTTTTACGGATTCGTGGCTGTGTTTTTTGACAGTAAGAAAATTGCTTTTCTAATTACAAAAATAAATGTGAGGAAGGAAAAAAGGAATGGAAAACTGTAAGACAGGATGTAAGACACATGTTTTTCTTGGAGTCTTTCCAACTTTTGTTTCTAGCTTTATCATTATTTCTAGATGCAGCTATGCAGGTACTGCTTTACTTAATCTATTTTATTCAAACAAATGTTTTAAAAAAAGCATGCTTTTCTTAGTGTAACAGTTGAGACAAAAACAGAAATTTTAAACCAAGACGTTAGTGACAAAAAAGAAGTTGTTTGTAAAATCAAAGCAAGATGCAACTAGATTAATTGATTTAGCATGCAAGATACTCTGCTGAAATCCAGGCCCTTTCGAGAAGTTTTCCTTCTGGTTCTTATTCTATACTGGGCAGCCGGGGCTATGTTAACCTTCCTTCAAGAGAGAACTCTGAGATTCAAGACAGAGAAGCTGAGTCTTCTCTAAAACCTACTGAAGGCCCACTTCTTAATTCTGATTTTCTCCCTGAGGACACTTTTCTTGGTCTGGTGGTTGATGCTGGGACTTGGAACAATATTTAGAGAAGGTCAACCTACTTAAAGAAACCAAACATGTCACCAAGTTCCAACACTCTAATAAGAGGCACATAGGTATGTTTTTAAGATGGGCGGATCATTAAACCACAGCATGAGTCATAGGATGGCCTTAGTAAATATTACTTTCCTTTTCTTCCCCTCAGAATGACTCTCCATACTCTTTAAATCACCTAGCCTCATAGATAGGGAGACCGTTTTCTTGTGTTCTGAGACCACAAAATTCCAAGCTCCTTTTGTTCAATTTGCCCTTGCTAGACTATCTTATCCTTACTTTCTTCTCATATAAGCCTTGCAGGTTTTTACAGGTCAAATCAACTCAAAGTCTTTTCTCTTATTAAATACCACTTTGATATCATCCTTTCTCTTTGTATATCTATTATATGTTGATACCAATTTTCATTTACATAATACTCAAAAGATATTTTTAAAGAGAGAGTGAGAGAGGAGAGAGAGAGAGAGAGAGAGAGAGAGAGAGAGAGAGAGAGAGAGAGAGAGAGAGAGAATTTTTAATATTTATTTTTTAGTTCTCGGCGGACACAACATCTTTGTTGGTATGTGGTGCTGAGGATCGAACCCGGGCCGCAAGCATGCCAGGTGAGCGCGCTACCGCTTGAGCCACATTCCCAGCCCTCAAAAGATTTTTAATATAAAAATTTTATCTTCCCTGAGAGACAGGGATAATGATTTGCTTTTTGAATTTAACTTCTTTTATTTGTTCTTAAATCTACCACTATGCATATTGTAGGGCTATGAATGTAGCAGAAACTTGGTAAATAATCTGTGAATGTCTAAAATGCCCATCCATTCATCACTCACTCAAAAAATACTGGCATACACATTGTCAAGCATTGCTAGACATTTGAGCATAGAAGTGAAATAATGATAGAGAATCACCTACTGTTAATATGAATTATTTCAGAGAAGAGAATTCATTAAAAATAGTTTTGAGAAACTGGTTTGGGAAACTCGCATATCCAAAATTATAGAGAGCCATCTTGTTTCCACAAATGAGTTCTGCACTGAAATAAGGTCTTCAGAATACTGTGGTTCTCCATGACCTGGCTGTGGAATAGAAAAAGTATACTAAAATTTCATACAGTTAAACAGGTTTAAAATAATATTTACAAGTTAATTTTGTTTTCTACAATGCCTCTTAAATGTCTTGAATATGTCAAAATGAAAGTTTCTGAAAATAAGTTATCGAATATCATAAACTTGACTTATAACACCATCCATAAGAAATCTTATAAAATTATAATTGGAAAGGAAGGAAAATCCTTAGAGATTATCTCCCTAAATGAGCTTTAGTGGAAGTTCTCTCAGCCTGGTTTAAACATCTGATTAAATGTGCGATTCCACTTTCTTGAAAAATGCAAATATGCATAGAATGTTGCATGTAATTTCAGGGGCTTTACCAATTTCCCTGCAGTTCATTCACAAACCCGTTCTAGACTTTATAGTTTTAATTCTTATATTTTGCATAATATACAGTGAAGGTCCGATTTGTGGGTGAGAGTTAAGATGTGATCCCATTAATCCCACTCAAACATATACACTACATTTCCTTTTTCATCTTTTGGCATCTTCTGACTTAGGTAAAGTTCATGTCATGGCTATTGTGAATGAGGCTGCAATGAACACAAAAGAGCAGATATCTCTTCCAAACACAGATGTAATTTCCTTTGAATATGTGCCCAGTAGTGGGACTGCTGGATAATATGGTGATTCTGCTTTTAATTTTTGAGAAACCTCCAGACTATCTTTCACAATGGCTGTACAACTGTGCATTCCCATCAACAATGGTCAAAAGTTCTCTTTTCTCCACATCCTCATTAACACTTGTTATATTTCATTTTTAAGTAATGGTCATTCTAACTGTTATAAGGTGGTACCTCGTGTGGTTTTAGTTTGCATTTCTCTAATAATTAGTGATGTTGAACATTTCCTTTCATTTTTTAATATACTTATGGTATCCCTTGAACTTATTCCTTGAATAATAGATGTCTTGAACTTATTTCTCTAGACTGCAATTTGTGTGTGTGTGTGTGTGTGTGTGTGTGTGTGTGTGTTTTAACTGACTCTCCCTTTACTCCCAGCTTCCCTAATCTTCTAGTCTCTGATTCTCTCTACTTCAATGGAATTGACATTTTTAGATTCCACATATGAGTGGGATATTTTGCCCATTATTTGTTAGGATTGTTTTCTTATTACTCACTTGTTGGTGTTCTTTGTGTATATTAGAAATTCTGTTGTTGTAAACAACACAAATGAACTTGGAAGGCCTTATGTTAAATAAAATAAGCCAGATACAGAAAGGTAGCTACTACATAATCTCACTTATATGTGGAATCTAGAGTTGAATGCACAGAAACAGAGTAAATTAGAGGTTACCAGACACTAGGGGATGACAGAGTTGTTGGTCAGAAGATACAAAATTAAAGTTATACAAAAGGAATAAATTAAAGAGATCTATGGTACATCAGGATGACTATAGCTTATTTTCAGTTCCCCATCACAAAAAAGTAGGTACTGAGGTAATGCATTTGTTAATTAGCTTGATGTAATCATTTCACAATATATGCATATACCAAAATATCATGTTATATGCCATAAACATATCAACTTTTGCAAATTAAAAAAAAATGAATTTTGGAATTACAGTAGAGCTTTAGGCAAATGAATCTATGACAGTATGAAACTGACACATTTAGGAAAAAAGTTGTGACCCATTGCTTAGCCCTATTTACATAAATACTGTGGAACTATAAGTTCTTTGTTATCTTTTCCTGTCCCATTAAGAATCAGTGGCTTCACAAAATTCACCTCCTCTGGTGAGAATTATTGGAGCTTCCCCCGCCCCCTTTAATATTTGCAGCAGTTTGTTTGTTTTCATAATCTCCTGTTATTAAGAACCCTAGTAACCTAGGTCAGTAATTCCCAATGTGAATTCTGTGGAATGTTAGATTCATATATATACACAGGTGCTACATGCAAAAGGATTGCATAGTTGAACAACCGATCTTGACAAAAGTAAATTGATACATCGTAAGAAAATTCCAAAGAATCTTTAAACAAGCTAAGTAAAAATGTTTAAATCTCTGAGAAGGAAATACCATGTGCTATAAATATTATTATATATGGAATTTTGTTTTCAGAATATCTACTGGGGTTGGTTCTCTACTACGATATATGCAGATTACTTGAACAAATTTCAGGATGATGAGAAGTTGACTTGTAGAATATTCTGGGAGAGAACCTCTCTTTTTATATTAAATTATCTTAATTCAAATATTATGATGAATTTTAATTAAGCAGGCAATTTGATGTAATGGAGAAAGCACTCACATGCTTTCACCTATTTCACTACTCAGTACAATCATGCTGTTCTTCAAGTGATTAACAATTCATTTTACCTCTACAGCTAAGGCAAAAAAATTCTTGTACGAATTATAGGAGCACTTTGATTAGTATAATGTTTGGTTTTAGGTGCTTGTGCATCAATTTTTGAATGACGTGCTGTCATATTTATTGGTGTGCAGGGGGAAACCAGTCATTCTGCACATGCTCTCCCAACTCCTAGGATAATCATACTCCAATTTGTATATTCAAAGTTTTTAGAAGTTCTATAATTAAAAAGCATTTTTCTTTAAAATTTTCAAGTCAATGTTTTCTAAATTTTTTGGCTCCTTTTAAAATTATTTTTCATTCTTCAACTGGACTCTTATAAAATAGAATTCTATTCAGCAGTTTTGGAAATGTTTTTATCAATTTTTCTGCTTTTAATGTAAAATTGTTTTTTCATACAGGCTCATAGAGAAGAGCTATTGCACCAATAATCTAAAAATGTGTTCTTCTATTTAATTGGAGTGAATTGGCCACATGTGTTCATATTATCTCTAATTAAATTGAAGGGCACAGGAATAGGAGAGAAGTATGCCTCCCCACCTGTCCCACAGGGGCCCCCATTAGTGACACAGTTCTTACCACAGAAGAACCTAACTTGTATTTTGTAGGGAAATGTTATTAGAAAGGTTCAGAACTCTGAGGGAACAGATTTAGTACACTGTCGAGCTGAAACAAGGCTATAGGCAATGCTTGTGTTGCAGGATTGGTTCCCTGAACAGGCTCTCAGATGAGACATTGGTGAGCAACACTTAGAGGAAGTGCTTTCAGGGTCAAAAGGGGAGGAGGAGGAGGACTGAAGTCTCAGGGAGGCCTCAGCCAGACCCACAGAGGCATCTAAAATGAAAAGGACCTGTCTTAGGCCTCTAACAACTTCCAAACAATAAACAGCCTTAGATGCTGGAATAAACGGATCCAATATTCTGATAATTGGAGGGAATTTTATTTTCAATGGAGAAAGCCAAACAATCAACAAGTGTTGAAGGCAAAATAAAGCCATCTGTAGTCATGAAAGATCTGAAAAAAGTTTTAAATACTATTTGATCTTTTGTCACTTTAGCTTCTGAACAATGTGACCCATCAGAAATAGGAAGCGATAAAAGAGGAAGTCCTAGGATCTAGTAATCAACACAGAAGATGACAGAGAGAAGGTTTAGGATGTCAGGTTTTTAGGAAGCCTAGAAAGCAACTAGCCCAGAATTACAGAAGAAGTAGAGGCCCTGAGGTATAGTTCTGAGGGGAGAAAATGAAATTGATAAATATCCAAGGGGAATGGCAGATGAGAGCAACAATTTTTTTGGGGGGGAAGGCAATGATTAACTGAAGGAAAAATTAAAGTTTTACCATATTACATGTGTAGTATATCCGTTTATATAGTAATGATAAAGAGTAATAATATATAAACAGCAAATTTAACTAAAATTGTCATGTAACAAGGTGAAAGAAAGGAAAGGTTGATCAGAGAATAAGAGAATTAAATGTTTATCTATTACAGCAAGAGCTAAAGAGATGTCTAAGAATTTTAAAAATCAAGGAAAAAATATAAACAAATTATTCAGAATTATAGAACTTAAGTACCAGCAGAAACAAAGTGATTTGAAAAAGAATATTCACAATGGGCACATATCTGGTTTCGTGTTTTCTTAACACTTTCATTACAGTTTTTAAATTTTATGTGCATAATTTCTCTAGCCATCATTATGGGTGAATTGAGTTGTTCTAACAACTTCCAAATCTCTCACCAGCAAAGATTGTTGGTTGTATTTTTGCTTTTGTTTTCTCATGTTATACATACTCAACTGGGAGCTATGTTCTACAGTCTCTTTATTGCAGTCAGGAGGCTGAAAGAGTTTACCATTGTGGGCTTTGCTAGTTCCTCTGGCAGAGGGAAAGAGGAGAAAAGGTGGAAGGTCTCACACCAGCCATTCAGTGTGTGTTCACACATGACTCATTGGCCAGAACCAGTTTCTTGGCTCCCTTCTACCACAAAAGGGTTAGGAAGTACCTACAGGTACCCAACAGGTGGAGAGTTGAAAAGATGGAGCCAGCAGCTCTAAGGACAACCACAATTTCCCTCATAAGAATTTTTAAGTAAAAATAAAATGACTTGTTTCTACTTAAGATTTTAGTTCAACATGAAATACTCATATGTGTAATAAATAGGTAAATATTTATTTGTATAATATAAATATATAAATATAAAAATTAATAAATGTATTTCATAAGACACTTGTAATGTGTAAGTTTTTTATGTTTATTTTATTCTCTTCTATATATTTTATGCATTCCTTAAGCAGGTAGTATTTGAAAACTTTCTACTTAGCTAGGCATTGTTGCAGGACCTGGTGCTCATTAATTTAAAAAAAAAACACTGAGATCTCTGCTTCTCTGTGTAATATGCTAGGGTGCTCTAAGTACTAGGGGAAAGTAGTACAAAGGAAGGGAATTAAAAGTCAAGGCTGAAAGTGTAGTCAGATGTTCAATAGAGATATCAGGACAACTCTTATTGAGAATGGTCTGTTTGAGCAAGACCTGAAAAGATCAGAGTGATCATTGTGAATCTAAGGCCAGAGGGAACAGAGGATGCAAATTCCCCTAGAACACACTTGTTGCTTTCCAGGAATGACTAGAAGGTAGGAAGTGTGCTGTGAAACAGTGAAGGGGACTTAATAGGGGACACAATGTGAATATGTGGGCTATAGGCCATGTCACAGACTGCTGTGCTCTCAGTTAATTGCCTGACCTCTGAGTACAATGCTGTAACTTACATCAGAAAATAAATCACCCAACATTTAGAAGATGACTAATAGTTTGTATAAACCAACCTCGTCAAGCCATGAAAAAGACAGGGAAATGTGGACCTTGTCTGTCTTTTCTATCCATTTTAAATTCCTTAAAGCTCTCCTATGCTTTGTAAACATACTATAAACATCTATCCTCCAGAAGAAAGCTTTCAGGAAGGCGAGAAGGAAATTAATGTAACTTCTACAACATGCCACTTAATGACCTCATTTTAGGCTGGTAATATTCCAGTTAGGAAAATATAATGTCTCCATTGTACAACTGAGAATACTGAGGTTCATTGGGTATGAGTTGATTTGAGTTACCAAGGCTAAGGAAGAACTGAAATTTAAACCCAAGTCAGCCTACTCCAAACACTTTTGTTTTCCATAGTTTTATTTAACTTCCAAAAATATGACTTGTAATGCATAGATTTTCTGGGTCTAAAAATCATTTACATTTTTATTCTATAAACTCTTCTATTACCAGATTACATTTGTAAAAGGAAGATATACACAGTAAAAATTGGCCATTGGAAAATATCACTGCCATCCCTGTTAATATCTACAACAACAACAAAAAAACTTCATTTGTAGAACATAATAGAGGGATTGATTTATAATTGCTATATTTCTGATGATAAATGCACTCTGATGTGAAATTTATTGCTCTATTTTCTTTTCTTTTGCAGGTAAGTTTGGAAGTATTTGTTTTTTCTTATGAAATACTGAGAGGTATGGTGTCACTTTTTCCTGAGTTTTATTTCAACTGTTTCTAAAATTGAGTATGCAAAGATTATGTGAATCACTGTACAAATTTTTGTTGTTATTGCAAGTATTTGGAAAGTAGCATTGTGAGTTTAAGTTGTTTGAGTCCCAGGTTTTAAGCATGGGATTCTGTAGAACAAATCTTTGCAGTGCTAGCGTTTTGGCTTGTGTTTAAATGATTTCTGCATCTGGTATAAGGGAGAGGATTGGATTGGGGAAAGGGAAAATGAGAAGAGTAAAGAACAGAGCATGCGCTGAGAGACTGTAAAGCTGAGCAGGGCAGCAACTGTCCACTTCAAGTGTACTATCTGCAATGGCCATGAGTACATGGTACAGGACGGAGATGCCTCGGCATGAGGAAAAATAAATGAACCAAAACCTCTGTTCATTCATTTTTCTAACGCTGAGGTTTTCTGTTTTCTCCAATTGTTGTGCAAGATTTCTTGCCAAGTTATTGATGATGTGTACATTTGAAAAAAAAAAGTATGCTCTAGCCATTTTAAAACAGAAATCAAATTTTAAGTTAGCAATAAAATAGATCCATTTCCTGGAAACCATACGAGAAAAAGCTCTTATGAACTGTATATCAAGCTTTTTCAAATAGGGAGTAGGAAATTTCAACAAAGCTCTTGGATATACAAAAGTGAGAATAAGATCAGAGGAGCTTAGGAAAGTGTGAGACTTGTACTGGGGGAAGGAAGGTAGCCTATCAAGTTGCCCATATAGAGCTATGACCTTGTTATTGTGCTCTGTGCTTTCATTAGTACATAAAGGAAATGGTTGTGTTACATTTTACTCAAGCATAAACACTAATGTCATATTAATTATAAATGACATGTTTACTTTATTCCAGAAAGACTGTATGTGTTTGTAAAAGTAATTGCATGCTTTACTAGTAATTGTGTGAAGTGGAAGAGGGCTTGGTGCACTCATCATCTTATAATTCCAGTTCTACTTAATCAAAAATAGATGAGTGCTATTATTTGGCTCTGGAATGTCTCCCTTATATGTTAAGGTCATGATACCTAGAGTGGTGGGATTGGGAGGTGGTAAAACCTCTAAGAGATGGTGTCATTGAAGATCATTGAAGGTGCATGTTTTAAAAGGATTGTGCCACACCAGATCCTTCACCTCTCTTTTTCTCTCTTTTAATTCCTAGTGATGAGGTGAGTGATTGTGTTCTACCATGTATTCCCACCATGATGTGCTGTCTTGCACAAAACAATGAGGCCAACCAGTCACAAATCTCCAATGCTATAGTCCAAAATAAACATTTTGTCTTTATTATTCTTTTTATTAATTATCATAATGCAAAGCTAACTAACACAGAGAGTTAGCACACAGGACACAAAATCTCTTCCTGTCCTGATCTTCATGGATAAAAAGGTTTGATCTTATTATATCTTCCTGAATAGAATCATATCAGTGTGGAAACCTGTGGGGTATGGGGTGGATATTATCTCACTGAGTAGAAATACAAAAATTAAGGATCGAATGTGTTTCATCAAGCAAGAACAAAGGTGGTACTTTTAAAATGAAGTTAATTCACTAACCCACAACTATCTTTATTTTAACTAGTATCCTAGTGGATGATGGAAATTAATGAAATTAAAGGGCATCCTAAAATGTCCTGACTTCTAAAATTATCAACGGATTCTCTAGGAGTCAGCAGATTTCTTTCTATGAAGAGCCATATAGTAAATATTTTAGCCTTTTCAGGCCATAAGGTCTTGACAGTAACTACTAGACTCTGGTGTTGAAGAGGAAATTCAGTTACCCATAGACAATATGTAATGAATAAGCACGGTGTGTTCTAATAGAAAATTGTTAGAAAAGGCGGGGCCGGGGGAGCGGGGCCAGGATTCCCCCTGTGTTAGTTCCCAAACACTTGCTTTAGCTCTCTTTGAAGTGAAACATTTTAAGTAAACTTTAAATATTTTATAACAAGGTGTATGTTTACCACCTTTGGATACAGATAAAGCATTTGGTATAAAAAGGAGTGTAAAGATGTTCAATTCTGAAGTTTAAAAGTAGGTTAGAAACTTTTCAAATGTTTTGATGAATTTAAACACTAGAGGGCACAAAGGGATATTTTAAATTCAAGAATCATTTGCAGAGTATTACAATTATTATTTTTTTAAAATGACATCTCAAGTAGAGCATTGATTAATGGGAATAATTTGTCTGAAATGTTGGCCTGCACCTCCTGTGACCTCATTGGCCACAAGAACTTGAAGTGGTTGACCATCTTTGTGTTGCTATAATAATAACCACATATCTTTCTTTTTTATTGCTTTTGACCTTTTCATAAAATATGGTCAAAAATAGGTTTTTAAGTGGTGGGGATTTTTTTCCATCTTATAAGAGAAGAATTATTTTCATATTGCTCTAGGATCTGACTAATTTTCATGTAATGAAGTTTCTCTTTGTAGTACATAGCAAGAGATTTGGAATTTTTTGCTAAAAATTTTTAAAAGGTAAAATCATGCATATAAATGTACTCTTGTCATTATTTTTTAACTAATTATAGGTTTTTATTTCAGGAAAAATGATTAAAAATCATCAGGAGTCTGAAGTCTCAAAAATACTTCTTCTCTTTAGTAATTCTACTTATAGGCATTTAGATTCCAGAAGTAACTTGTAATTTTAAAAATATTTATGTCCAAAGATATTCACCCAAAATAATATTGAGAATCTAGATATGTTATAAACATCTATATAAACTAGAGTTTAAATATATATCATTAGGCTGAACCAGTATAATTTTATCAACCACCAAAAAATAGTATTTTCTAAAACATTAGATGATAGGGAAACTGCTTGTAGTAAAACATGAAGTGTAAAGCAAAATCCAAAATTGTATGTACTAAAATATCAATAGAATGTTAAAATTAGATGCATAAAGACATTTCCTCAAGTATTGATAACTTTTTAAAAATTTTCTTCTTCATTTTAATTTTCTGCAATTTCTCCATTTTATGAATATTTATCATTTATATAGTCCTAAAAATAAATATTATTTAAACATAAAATTTTTTCAGCATTCTTAAAGTACTTGTGCAGATATAATACTTAGGTAAGTACTAGTAGAGGTCAGTAGGTTATAAGAAAATTATTTTATGCATCAGAAAATCCATTTAATGACTTCTTGATTGTTAAGTAGACACATCATGAGGGTTTCCTTGAGCCCCAGAATGGAGTGCTTATCTTGAGTTCTACATTGGGCTGAGTTGCTAAGCACAGGGGTATAAGAAGGCCCAGAGAAAGAACAGGAGAGCGAGAATGTGCTGGAAAGGGCTATGTACTGACATTTAACATAGAACTTCCCTGTGCACTCATTCCCAGGATGATGGTAAAGCAGGGCATATTAGCCCCCACCCCACTCCCATTCTCTTTAAAATCTGCCATCTGACCTTACTTTTCCCTATTGTGGAGTTATGTGAAGAGGAGCTAGAGACATGTAGCAGGAGACCCAAGGATGCTAAGCTGGCTTTTGCTTTGAACACAGAATTCCTTAGAAATGACCTGCATAAAACATGAAAAGAAATCCCATAAATAATATCTGCACAAATACCACAGAAATGTGGCTCAAAGCAAAAATTTGTCACTAAATCAGTTTCTCTGGTGATATTTTAAGCAGCATGAATTATCTTCTAAATATGTAAAGCTTTTTCCTTTTGTGTTTGTCAACATAGAATGAACAAATGCACAAAGTTGGAGCTATAAGCAATGTTTTTTTCTTAATTCACTTTGTACTTGCTGGGTTCCTTAGTGCTTTAATCCCTGGTGACTAGAAAATTGAGAATCTTATACATGTGTTTACTTCACAACTAATAATCCCATCAAACAACTCTTAGTACTTGAACTTCTCTATATACCTTTTTCTTTTCCTTTTTAAATTTTGATTCAGTTGGCTTATAATGTAAACTGATAGATTCAATCTGTCATTTGGAATTTTTACAGGTATACATTGGACATTCTAAAGCTTGATAGTTTATATCCTCAAGTGATAATTGCCAATTTATGTATGTGAAATGGTTTCAAACATACCAAGGTACAATTAAAGCTGTGAGAAATGCAAGCATTATCTATTATTATCCATTGGTTAGGTGAAGAAATGGATGATTTGGGCTTATCTAGGTTAATTACCAAAGGAAATAGAGAAGCTTTAAATCTTTCCTGGAACAAAACATAATTAAATATTCATTACATGAAATAAAGCAGAATTTAGAGCAAAATAAGGAAAGTTCCTAGGAGTCTGTCTTCTAAGAAATTTGTGGGATTTATTTAATGCCTTTATTTAGCTCCTGTTGAGCAGGACAGCCCCAGGGATTCACAGCCCCAGGAAGTTCAGAGCCCAGTAGAACATTGAGAGGACAGCACTCTTTTTCTCCACAGCCTTCCTTCAGAGAAAAGGAAGACTGCAACATGCACTATACTCCAGATGAGAAACCAGCTAGTGAATCCTTGCTGATCTCCACAGATGCCTTTAACAAGTTTATTCCCATTGATTCAGGCCTGGTTCTCACTGATAACCCACAGCATAGTCATGTCCAGCCTCATCTTTGCGCAGTACTTTTGTTATTAGTTCTCTGACAACATGAGGGAAAATAGATCAGAGCTTTACACACCTGTTGAAGGTTAACCTTTGACTCCAGAGATGCTACGAGCAGATATTTGTTTCAGCTAAGCAAAGTATGGAAGTGAACATCCACAGTGAGGTCAAAAGTTGTACTAAGTATGAAAAAGAAATAATAACACAGTTGTCATGGTTTGAATGTGAGGTGTTCCCCAAAAGCTCATGTGTGAGACAATGCAAGAAAGTTTAGAGGTGAAATGAGTGAGAGCCTTAACACAATCAGTGCATTGATCCACTGATATGGATGATCTGGATGGTATCTGTAGACAGGTAGGATATGGCTGGAGGAGCTGGTGAGGGGAGTCTGTCTTTCTCTGCTCTTGGTGTGATGTCTTGAGCCACTATCCTCCACCACACTCTTCTGCTATGATGTTCTAATTCACCTCAAGCCCCGAGAAATGGAAGTGCTTTCTATGGACTGAGACTTCTGAAACCATGAGTGCCAAATAAACTTGCTCCTTACAATTGTTCTTGTCAGGTCTTTTGGTTGCAGCAACAAAAAAGCTAGCTAAACAACAGTAGTTGAAAGCTCATGTTGAAAGGATGCACCCAGTAGTACATGCACTGGTGACTTAAATATTATGGAAAATGAAGATTTGAAAAGGGAAAATTTAAAGACCTTGTCTCCCAGTCTTCAATCTTTCCTTCTCAAGTTCTTCTGAATATAATCAAAGTATTATTACATTCTCTTGTTCAGAAACCTTGATGACATGCCACTTTTCTTGGTATATATTTTTTGTTTATTGGATTAAGAAAGTATTTTCTGTATTCACAGTTGGCAAGAAGATTTCTTCACCCTCCCAATGAATTGTTGTATTTTATGTAATTTTTTTGCATATCTTAAAATGAGCATGTGCATTTTTCTACTTTATTCTTGTAAATGTGATGAACTACATAGATTTACTTTTTTGAATGTTAAAACAGATTTGCCTTCCTGAAATGAACTCAACTTAGTTATCATATATTGTCTTTTTTTTTTAAGTACGGTTAGTTTTAGATGGACACAATACCTTTATTTTGTTTATTTCATTTTTTTAAATGTGGTGCTGGAGACCAAACTCAGTGCCTCATCCATGCTAGGCAAGCACTCCACCTCTGAGCCATAAACCCAGCCCTATATGCTGTCTTTTATTATAACTCTGATCCCAGAAAATGTTGAAAATCATACTGGACATGTATCCATTATACAGATTGTACAGAATTTAAAACCTTTCTGTAGGCAAGTACATGGCACATGCCTGTAATTCCAGAGGCTCTAGAGGCTGAGGAAGGAGAATCACAAGTTCAAAGCCAGCCTTCTCAACTTAGTGAGGTCCTAAGCAACTCAGGGAGAGTCTGTCTGAAAATAAAATATTACAACAAAAGGGATGGATATGTGGCTCATTGGTTAAGCACCCTGGGCTCAATTCCTGATACCAAACAACAACAACAAAAGAAACTTCCCACAAAGATATCTCTAGGCCTAGAAGGCTCATAGGTGAATTCTTTCAACCATATATCTAATTGTTACACTAACATTAGACTCCTCCTTCTAAATGGACTAAAGTCCCCATTCCTAATGCAGCAAAGATCCTTGGAGTCCAGTATCAACTGCAGTACCCTAACTTTTTGTGACTCCAACTGTTTTTTAATCTCCCTCTGAAGGCTGCTGATTTTACCACACCTTGGATATTCATTCTTCTGAAGAGTGGCCAATGCTTCTCCTTCTTATTGAATAATACTAATCACAGTAGTTAGTAAATGTTTGATTAACAAGTAACAATATTTATTTAACATGGCTCTCCGACCAGTAAATTCAGTCACATGGCAAATGTATAAATTGAACCTCTCCCAGATGTAGGCCCTATTTTTGTTGCTTGTAAAACAGCAATGAACAAAGCAGTCTCTCTACTAAATGCTCTTCATGTTTTTTATAAGGAAGAGTGTAGGAAATATATGAAATAAACAAACATATAAAACATATGGTATTTGAAGATGATAAGTTCTATGAAAAAAATAGTGCAGGATAAATAAATAATAATGAGACTCTGAGTTCAGATTAAATGATTAGAATAGGTAATTGTTAAATTGATCATGTAAAGCTTAATAAAATGATGGATCCATGCAGATATCCAAAGGAAAAGTGTTTCAGAATGAAGCAATAGAAAAATGCAAAGGCCCTGGGGCAAGAACAGGCACACTGTGTTCAAGGAATAGGAAGACCAGTGTGACTAGAGCGAGCGAGCATATGGGAGAAGAGAAGGCAAAGAGGTGGGGGGGTGCAGGGACAGTGAGGGCATTTGTAATAGTAAGGGGTTGGATTTTTATCCCAAGCGAAGTGGAAATGAGTAGTAGGATTTAAGCAGAGGAGTGATGTACATTTTCTTTTCCTTTTTAATACGTTTTTAGTTGTAGATGGACACAATAACTTTATTTCATTTTTATGTAGTGCTGAGCATCGAACCCAGTGCCTCATACATGTGAGGCGAGCACTCTACCACTGAGTTACAACCCCAGCCGGTGTGTACATTTTATTTTTTTCGGTCTTTTTTTTATTTCTTACATATATGACAATAGTGGAGTGCATTACATTCATAATTATTCATTCACAGCACAATTTTTCTTAACTCTGTATATAAAGTATGTTCACGCCACATTATGCCATTATATATGAGCTCTCTTATTTTTTTTGGCATACAATTCTTAAAACAGAGATATGATAAATGGTGGTATAACAGTGATGCACATTTTTAACTGGTCCCTCTGAGTGCTCTGTGAAGGATAGCTTGGAGAAAAAGTACAAGCAGAGAAAGTTGATCAGGAGTCATTGACAGTGAAAGACAATGGTTGACTTGGGCATTTTCATAGTTCAGTGAAGGTGATAAGTCATGACCAGGTTCTGGCTACAATTTGAAAATGGAACTGATAGTATTTGCTGATGAACTTAGAAAATTGAAAACTTGTGCTTTTTATTGGCTGAGACAGGAGAATATGAGGGAGGGGTAGGCTTCGTGGTGGGGTGGTTTAATTCAGGCATCTGAAGTTTTAGAGGCCTATTTGTGGCCAAAGTATCATCTCATTTCCCCTAGACCTACCCCAGAGTTCCTCTGCAGCTACCATAGTGGACAGTTCCTCTGTGCTTGGCCACCTTTCCATCTCAGGCAGCTGACAGCTTTCTTTGGTAGACAAAGCTTGTTCAGGTTTGTGGGAGATCTCACCCTCTTGGTGACTTTCACACACTGGAGAGTGTGTGGACAAGAGTGTTGGGGGACAAGCCCCCGAGGCATGTGGATATGGTCCTTCCAAGCATTTCCAGGGAGACTGAGTCTGCTGAGTCTGTTTCCACCCAGTTGTATCTGTGGCAAACTCTACTGACTTTTCTTCCTTTACTGTCTCACTTTCCCACTGCACAACTTGTATCTCTTACAGTCACCTCCCTCCCTCCTCCCCAAACAAACAACTCATGGCAACACTTCATAAGATCTGTCTGGGTAGAAATCAACATAAGACTTTTTTTGGGGGGCGGGGGGCGGTATCTTTATTTTTCTAATTTGTTCTAATTAGTTATATACAACAAAAGACTGTATTTTGACATATTTTACATATCTGGAGTATAATTTGTCATTCTTCTCTTTGTACATGATGTAGAATTACATTGGTCATGTAATCATATATGCACATAGAATTGTAATGTCCAATTCATTCTACTATCTTTTTTATTCCCATTCTCTCTCTCTTCCCTTCATTTCCTTTTATCTAAATCAAAGTATTTATTTTTTCCCAACCAACTCCCTTATTATGAATTAGCATCTACATATCAGAGAAAACATTCAGTCTTTGGTTTGGGGGGATTGGCTTATTTCACATGGCATGATAATTCCAGTTTCATCCATTTACCAGCAAATGCCATAATTTCATTTTTCTTTATGGCTGAGTAATATTCCATTGAATATATTTTCCACATTGATATGGCTGCATCATAGTAGTATGCTGATTTTAATCAACCTACTTTTAAAGATTCAAATTTTCATGTCCAAGAAAGAGATAGATTACTCTTCCACAAACCAGGGAAAATGTTTGAGACAGATATATAATTGGATGACTTTAATCTCTTACAAGCCTACATGATTTTTTTT
Organism: Ictidomys tridecemlineatus; assembly: GCF_052094955.1. Taxonomy (NCBI): domain Eukaryota; kingdom Metazoa; phylum Chordata; class Mammalia; order Rodentia; family Sciuridae; genus Ictidomys; species Ictidomys tridecemlineatus. The sequence goes on along the minus strand of NW_027523875.1, from coordinate 83,808 downwards.
TTTGTAGCAAGGATTGAACCTAGGGATGCTTAACCACTGATTCACATCCCCAATCCATTTTGTTTTGTTTTGAGACAGGGCTTTTCCAAGTTGCTTAGGGCCTCAATAAATTGCTAAGGCTGGATTTGAACTTGTGATCCTCCTGCCTCAGCCTTCTGAGTTGCTGTGCTTATAGGCATTTGCCACCATGCCCAGCTGCTTATGTGAAATTCTATTTCCCAAGCTCTAAATATGGCTACCTTCCTACACAGACACAACCTTCTTTAACTGCCTTATGTTGGTTTTTCTACATGAACACAAAGATGCTTATCAATGAACAGTGTAAGCTTTCAGCAGAGGCCATAATACAATTTCAAGAGAATAGTAGATTTGAACATGATAACAAACTGATTAGAAGGAGAAGGATCCTGGGTACTTTTGGACTTTTTTTGTTTTTGAGGAGGAAGAGCTGGTACTGGGGATTGAACTCAGAGGCACTTGCCACTGAGTCATATCCCCAGCCCTATTTTTTTAGGTCTCAGTAAGTTACTTAGTGCCTAGCTTTTGCAGAGACTGGCTTTCAAATCATGATCCTCCTGCCTCTTTAGCCTCCAGAGCTGATGGGATTACAGGTATGAGCCACCTTGCCCTGCTTGGGGACTTGTTTTGAACCTGTATTTGCACAAGAAGCATATTAGTTTAGCTTCTAATATATAACATTTGGGGTGGTTTTGGACAAATTAGTGGGCATTAAACTCGAAGGGCTCTCCCAGCTATGCTTTGGTATTATTATTGATATTTTAAAATTTTAATTTTTAAAAAAATTCTTTGTTATTTTTAGTTATATATGACAGTAAAATTTATTTTGCCATATTATACATACATAGAGCATAACTTTCCATTTTTGTGGTTTTACATTATGTTGAAGTTTTACTGGTGGTATATTCATATATGAACATAGAAAGTTATGTCCAATTCATTCTACCATGTTTCTTATTCAGCCTTTGGTTTTTTGGAATTGGCTTATTTCACTTAGCATGATGGTCTCCAGTTCCATCCATTTGCTGTCCAACTGCCATAATTTCATTCTTCTTAATGGCTAATTATTTTTCAATTGTATAAATATACCACATTTTCTTTATCCATTCACCTGTTGAAGGGCACCTACCTTGTTTCCATAGCATTAGCTATCATGAATTGAACTGCTGTAAACATCGATGTGGCTACCATCACTATAGTTTGCTGATTTTAAATCTTTTGGGTATATACTGAGAAGAGGGATAACTGGGTCAAATGGTGGTTTCATTCAGGTTTTCTGAGGAATCTTTCCATATTGCTTTCCATAGGGTTGCACCAATTTGAATTCCCACCAGCAATGTATGAGTGAACCTTTTTCCCTACATCCTTGGAAACATTTATTGTTACTTATATTCTTGATAATTGCCATTCTGACTAGAGTGAGATGAAATCTATAGAATGGGAGAAAATCTTTGCCACCTGCACCTCAGATATAGCATTAATATCCAGGATATATAAAGAACTCAAAAATCTAAACATAAAAGAATCAATAAATGGGCAAAACTAACTAGGCACTTCACAAAAAAGAAATATGATCAGTCAACAAATACATGAAAAAGTGTTCAACATTGCTAGCAATTAGAGAAATGCAAATTAAAACTCAATCTCACTCACATCAGAATGGCAATTGTTGTTGCTTTTTAATAATAGTTTGTACTAAACCACACTTTTTGCTTGCCTGGTTCAGAAATTGTTGTATGCAGGCTTGAATGGGAAAGTGAATAGAGATGAAGGATACCCTCATTAACTAGGCTGTGCAATTAACAGCAGGCAATGGGAGGGCTACTATCTTCTCAGTTGCTCAACTAAATGTGAGAATAAACTATTTTCTCCTCTGTTTTGAGCCAGCCTATCAGATAAAGCAGAACTACTCTTGTGCACATTGAATCACATTCCAGAGTAAAAATTTTCCCTTTGCAGGAAGCATCCAGAATTTGTTTCTTCATGCCAAGCAGTTATCCGTATAATTTCAGATCAATAGAATTAAGATTTGTATTTTTTTCTAATTAAGAAGCTAATTGAAACACATAAAAACAAAGATAGTAGAATGTACTGGATATATGTGCATATATGACTCCATGACCTGTGTAACTCTATACCATGAACAACCAGAAGAATGAGAAGTTATACTCCATTTATGTATGGTGTATCAAAATGCATTCTATGGCCATTTATAAATAATTAGAACAAATTTATTTTTTAAAAAATGATCCTATTTCTCATATTACTCAAATGGTAATTTCTTAGTGATTATCATGTGAAATTGCAGGTGACCAATCCATTTCCAAATGGTATTTTATGCAGATTAACATTTTGTATAAAAGGTTCCCTATTTTTAAGATGAATATACAATATTTTTTCATTATGGTCCTCAATTTTAATATTCAATTTTCTTTTGTCAAATGTCAAAAGCTGTTCATTTAGAGCAAAAGTTTCACAAGTAGTGGGGATAAACAAATGGTGATTTTTTATTTTGTGGAGTTCCATTTAAAGTAATATTGTTGAGAAATACAATTGTGTATTATCTGTAAAAATGTTAAGTAGTGGAGATGTCGACCATCAAGTCTATGTGTTGCATTTGCATCCTGTAGAGGCTCAGATGTCTGTCTCAGATGACCAAAGCAAAGCATGTGCCCTGGGTGGCTAGTTGAAGGTCTTTCCTCTTCCCTGGGGTGAATGTGTAGTTATGAAACCCTCTCTTCACCAGGGGGCACAGTGCAAACATCTAGCTCTTTCCATAGAAGGCAGTGTCCCTGCAGACAAGAACAAAGTGGATTTCTTTAATTTATAAAGAGCTTAATTTGTTTCTCTGCTTTGCTTTTTCTTAGCCATGACTTTTGGTACAATTCTGGAAGGCAGGCTGCTTTTCTATTTATGCTTCTGCAGATGATATCATGCTGCTTTTAATTTGATTTTAAATCATATCATCATAGGTGTTAAATGATGTGGATGCCATTCTAGCTTCCCAGCACTTATTTCTCTCTCTACCCCTTACACATATCAGCAACATGTAAAATATATCTATGAGACATGTTTAATTTAATATGAATTCAAAAGTCTTTATCCATGGCCTTTGAAATCTAATCTACCTAAAATTCCTGGTGGAAGAAAAGAAACTTGACTACTCAAGATATTTTTTAGTATGTGTTTAATTTTATCTGATTATAAAAGTAATCTTTGTTAGTTGTAGAAAATATGAACATTATGGAAAAGAATGTTAAAAATGTTTCCATGACCCAGAAATAACACTATTGACATTTTGGTGCATTTTTTTTAAAGATTTTATTTTATTGATTCTTAGTTATACATCCTACACTTGCATAATTTTTTTCAAAATGGATTTTACAGTCAAGTGTAGGATGTATCTTATTCTAATTAGGATTCCATTCTTATGGGTAGGCATGATGGTGGGGTTCATTGAAAAATTATGTAAGATTCATTCTACTGTCTTTCCTATTCCTATTTTGATTAGAAGGTTTTAATTGAAAACAGATTTTCAGGAGAATTTAGATCTACTTAGTATTAGCAATTTTACAATACATTTTGTTGAGGTTTTAGAAGGTGAGGAATGATGTGGCATAACGGCTGGATGCTGCAGTGGTCAGATCTCTTGTTTCTCTGGGATGTAGGTTTAATTTTCAACTTGTAAAAAAAGACTTTTTCTCAGAGATAAAGTCTTACCCCTTGTCATTTAGTCATGTTTTTACTAAAATTATTTTGGAACAATAAGCCCTTAATAAAGTGACAGAAATTAAAATATGAAGAGATTTCTATTTAACCCTTTTCTACCCTTATAATTGTGGAGTAATAGCTATAAATAGCTGGTTGAGATATAAATGACATCAAAGGTTCAGCCTAGAAAACATTTTACTTAATATTTTTAAAAGGTATTTTTCTGATTACATAAATCCTTATATCTCTGAAAGTTTCTAGCTAGTTCTTTGAAACAGTATTGATATTTACATTTGAAATCAAATCTTAACTTTGTTCATGATGAATCTCAGAAATAATTTGCTTATTACAATGACCTCATCAATGCCTGTAAACTAAGAGAGGTTATGTTTAACTGTACAGAAGAAATGAGGAGGCAGTAAGTGATTTTTAAGGAAAAATAACATTAACATGGACAGACATTTTTAATGTCTTTATTCCATTCATATTACGATAAAGGGCTAAAGTTTCCATTTTTCTATTGATAAGCTCACACATTTTCATTTTTTGTTCATCTTGCTTAACTGTTCAAGAACTATTTTTGACAATAATTACAAAATATAAATTTGCTTCTCCTTTCTTGTACAATTTTCCAAAATGTGCATTCTTTAGTAGCATCATCCTGGATTATTATCATGCCCTTATATATTTTAATCAGATGTTAATTAACAGGGCATTATTTTAGAATATAAATTGATAAAGAGATATAGACAATTATGAGTGAAAATATTCATTGCTTGGGTTAGCCTGGATGGGAAACAAGTTTAACAATAAAAGTAGTATTTTTCAGACTTGAAAGTTGTCTATATGGACTGTAGCTTTCACTGTCAGATACCAGTGATGCTGTTTCACTTACAAAATTTAAAACGTCACTGGATAGAACAAAATCTGGCTATTTTCCTGAGATGCCAATACCACCCCACTGCTCCCCTGGGGCTCTGTTCTCCCCTTCCCTCCACTCCAGTCTACTTCTCTCCACAGCCCTCAGGGCTCCTCCTCTTTTTACCCACTTGACCAATTCTCTTACACTGTCTGACTTTAGTCTAAGATAAAGCCATTCTACTAAACATGAGTTGTTAACTAAACACCAATGTGTTAATTCTGCTAGGAATGTTTGCATTGTGTAAGAGCTGACCCAAAGTGGAAATTTAGTAGTTCTACAGGAGTGAACTGCTGAGAGCAGAAGTTCATATACGAGAGGGGAAGATTGCTTAAGTATAGGCACCAATCCTACACAAAAGCCAAAAGGCAGTTTGTGAAGCATAAAAAATATTGCAAGTTGAGTCTGAGAGAATGTATTTATTTTTGAACTCTCAGCTCCTCCAAGGCTGTTGCTGTTCAGGGCAGTTCTCACTTACCCACTCTCTGGAAGCCCATATGTCAGATAACAAAGAGGTGAAACTGTAAAAATGTTATCTATTACTCATCCCCAAAGCTGATACAGAGCCCATAGCATTCTCAAAAACCCCTGAAGTGCTGGATGCAGTTGTGAAATTAAGCATGATGTTTAAGGTCTTCATATTTTATTGAAATGACATAAACATTCCAATCCCCTTTGGTCTATAAGAGACAGATTGAGTTTTAGGGGTCTCGAAATTTAGCATGTATAGCAGTGTTCATTGAGCTCATGTCTTGGACAGTTTTTTCCAGCACAGAGTGGGTTAAATTCATTCTTGGGCACTCCATGCCTCTCTAATCTTATCCTGGAAAAGGAGCTCTGCCTTGGTTTACAGTGGAGGTCACTGGTGGGGCAGTGTTTGGACAGGGACTGATGGAATTATGCTGCACTGTTAACATTAAATGCCACTTGCTGGTGGGGGCTGATGATGGCATTGTGGTCCTCTGACTCCTCGAGTACGATATCTTGAAATATATGCCTCTCTGAGATGTGGCTAGACTCATAAAACATGCAAAGGACTCTCTTTGGCTTTCATCATTTATTTAATTTGAAGAAAGGTTGTTTTAAGGGATTTATCAGAGAGTTAAGAAATGTTTCTAGGGAATAGAAAATGGACAAGAAAATTGATTTTTGTTGTCAAAGTCATTGCATTACAATTCACCCTCCAAGGTGACACAGCATCTCCTGGAGGGAGAAGCTGCCAAACACTTTGAAAGTGATCTGACTCTTCTCACACTGACTTGCAGGGAGACACTGGTATTTTCAATTATTTGCCAATAATTATGTTCATCCATGTTTCTAAGACAAGTTGCAATAAGGAAAATAATACTTGGCAGCTGAATGTGTGAAATTTAGAAATCTTTGTTCAATTTCCCAGTCATAGTCATATATTTATTTATTTTTTCAACAGAACCCTGTGTTTACAGTTTTTAAATATTCACACTTAGTGTGAAACTTCAAAGACTTCAGTCATAACTCCTCTCATGGGTATTCATGTGTGTGTGTGTGTGTGTGTGTGTGTGTGTGTGTGTGTGTGTGTGGTGTGGTGTGTGTGTGTTGTGCTTTTCAGGAGTGGCATGTAACTATGTTGTTTAATCAGGACAATATTTTTAAAACATTTTTCATGGGAGTGTTTCTCACATTAATATTGAGATAAAGTCCAAGTGAAGCAAGCTCTGTCACAAAGGGCAAGTGTCATGCAGCAGGAAGTCCTGGCATCCCTTCTAGCCCTGCCTCAGCCAGCCTGCCACTTCTCTGTCAACGCATACCACCACACAAGAAGAAATGCCCTCACTCAGCCACAAGTGCCTGCTGCTCCCTGCGGGGCCTTCCAGCCCCAGGGCCCTGCACCAGCTCTGACTTCCTGCTGTTGCTGTGGATCTTGGCACCCTCTTTCCAAATGGCGTTTGTTTGGGATCCTCTTGGAGCCACAGTACCAGGACCATCTCCAAGAGCTAAATCAAGATTTCATTTCTCAAAAGTCCTACAGGTATCGTGCTTTCCTTTCTGTAGCTAGGAAGGATTTTTCATCTGCCTTAGGCCCCTTGCAAATAAGCCTTTGCCTTATGATTTAGTTCATAAGGTTGGTTAAATTGCCACTATATGAAATAAGATCTAAGATATATGGAACCTTCAAATAGTCAGGGCTATGTACAAACCTGCTGAAGTAAAAGGAAGTTGACCAACTCTAAAAGCTTATTCTGAGAGTTAAATGGTAAACTTAAATACTAGCATTCATATTACATTATTGTGATATGGAAGAACAAATGTACTAACTTGCCTAGTACATTGATATCATCAAAGTGGTTATACTAACTTTAACTCTATCAATATTTAGGAAAGGGTTCTTCTTTCATTGAATGAGCAAACAATGGCAAAAACAATTACTATACTGTTGTTTGGGTGTTTCAGAGCATGTTCACGTGGAAAAGGTGAACCTACTTCTAAGTGGTAATTCAGAGTTTTAATCTTGTTCAACAGAATTAGATATCATAAGTTCTAAATAAATGCTTTGTTAATGTTTTGTTTCCAAAGATTTCTCTGGAAATTATGTGAAAAGTCTCAACCCTGTGCCTTCAATAAATTTCAATGGCTTTGTTCAATATCAAAGTTTAGCTTATTTTAACCAAATAAATAGTAAAAAAAAAAAAAAACACCAAAAAACCTTTGACTTCTTCTTTTGCTTGGGTATTCTAGATATTTATAAGGAAAATATTGCCTCTTCATGATTTTGTGTTTCAAATTGATAAGTCAATATTACTGGTAGCTATTTCAGTAACAGTAAATAGAAGTGACATTCTTTGCATACTCTTAAGAATAGGTCTTTTTAAAAATTTGTTTTGTTTAGATATACATGACAGTAGAATAGATCTTTTTTTATTTTGACCAAATATAGTAATATAGAAGCTAACAGTCTCACGTAGAGGTATACACTAGATTTGAATTAAAGTGTATTCTGATTCGTCTGCACAGAAAACATTAAAAATTTGGATTAACATAAACCATAAGAGCTGGGGATGTGGCTCAGTGATAGAATAATTGCCTAGCATGCATGAGGTTCAATTCCCAGCTCTGGAAAAAAGTAGGAGAAGGAGGAGAAGAAAAAGAAGTCATAAGATTTATTTACTTTAAACATTAAGGAAGATAGTGCCATTGTAATTTTTTAGAGAACTGAAAGTCAGAGAAATCAAATTATAAAATTCACTAGTAACAATACACAAACTTTGACAACAGATAGTATACATGAATTGCCAGCTAAAAGTATAAATAGTACTTCCATTTATTTCCATTTTAGAGAAAAATAAGTGTCATTTTATTATATTAATTTGTTATAACTATGAAATTTGGTTGAATATTAGAAATCATATGCCTACTGTATGCTTTGCACTCTACTGTATATGATTTTCATGTTTATTAATTGCATTTTACTCTTATGAACTAAGCTATATGCTGAGAACTTATCTCAAAGATTTATTAGTATTACTGTGTATGTTTCCAATGGATTGTGGCTTCTAAGCTCTCCTCATCACTGAGATCTAATAGCCAGTTTCTTAGAATCATAATTAAATAACTGATACATAGAGTAAAATCAATCTAAAGAATCTGAAAAATACCAAGCAGTACAGATTTTAAGTTCTGTGTGATTCACAAATATATTATGAATCTTGCCTTTTTGTTTTGGTGAAAAATTTTTCTTTTCCTTTGTTCAAGCTCTAGCCCTTCCCAAAATGCATGCACTGGTGCAGCTAAGGATGATTTAGTTTTTCATATATTTAATGACAAGCTTCATTTGCAACAAGATTAAGTGGTAAGGATGATGTCTCAAGTAGCCATTGTTGGCCCAAACTTAGGAGACTTCATTCCTTGCTTATTTCCTCTTCACTCAAATCTTAATTGCCTGCAAAATATTTATTTTGATTATTTATACATACTGTTTTTATTGTTCTGAATCTGATGTTATCTTCCCAGTTGGACTGCCAACACTTTGGGGTCAGAAACTCCCTTACATACAACAGGAATGTCATTAATGCCTACTTTGATGGAGCATTCTGCTAAACTCTCTTATCTGGAATGACTGTATTATGTCTTTACTGGCATGGCCAACTTGTTAATATGGTGCTGCCTATCCCAGGTCAATAACTGAATGATAGGTTAGGGAGATAGGAAATCTTTGAGCTTCCTAGTCTCACCTTTCCAGAGGGGTCTCACCTCCCAAAAGATATTATGCTTTCAACCATAGCAATATGCTGGAAATAATGAAAAAATATGTTTATCATTTACGTATACATTTTTATCATACCATAACACCTAAATGCAATATGAGTCCATGTTTAAATGTAGATGTACACACACCCACACACACAAGCATGCACATGCACATACATTTAAATGTGATAATCATCTTCTGAATAGCAGTTTTATTGCATAACATTGCTGGAATTAGATGCACTAAAGAATTTCATGTGAATACTTAAAATGCCCTCTGAGTTTACAACCATCTTTTTGTATTTATTCATTTCCTTTTTAATATACAAGATCCTTTAAAACATGAAAGTAACTTAAGCTAATCTTGACCTTTGTGAGGCTTTGGATGTGATTTCACTGTTGAAGCAACTGAAAGAACTGGACATTAACCAACATTTCTTCATTGGATTTCTCCCATTTAAGATTTTTTTTTTGCTTAAGAATAATATGTTATATTTTGTAAAATCGAATGTACCTAGAATAGTGTCATTTTTCTTTGAATATCAAAAGCGTATTCATGCATGATATTGTTGAAGCACTTAACTTTAAACTGGAATGTTTTTATTTGGCAGTGCTTTCCCTCCCTCCTAATGTTCAGGCTAAAGAAAAGCCAAGTCTATCAGACATGAAATTCAAAGGGTCTGACTAGGTAAAGTGATAACATAACATATATATTTGGTGAGTGTTGGCTCCTAAGAAATACAAAATTTGACAATAATGTAATGCCAAAAATAGATACGAAAGTTGCTTTTCAGCAATGACAAGTTTTCTTCTTTTGTTAGTAAAACATGTATTTTTAAGAAGCCAAATTTATATACAGCCTATTTATTTATATACAGCTTACAAGTTATTTTGGTTTGCTGCAGAAATAGAAGAGAGAAAGAGAAAGGATAGGAGAGGAAAAGGAGTGGAGGGCTTGGGGGGAGGGCTTCATAATGAAAAAGCCTATTTTCCTCTGTGGAGTGGAGAGTCACCTATGTTTAAGCACTGGCTTCACTGTTAGAGCTGGGGCTCTTCTCACAAAGCTGAGGGCTGTTGTGAAGGACAAATCACTGATTGGTCACCAAGATGCATGTTTAAACAGCCACCTGAGTTAGTATCTGTCTCAGAGGAGAGAGAGGAGACTGACATGCTCAGAAAACAATGTCAGTGAATTGTGTTTGTGGTTTAAATATAGCACCAAGAAAAAAAAAATGCGGGAAAATGTGATCTGGGAAGCACAAAGCCAAAAAAGTCAAAATGTTTAAGAAAACATTGAACACAATTTACTCCTCTAGAGCTGTTCTTGTCTTCCAATTGTGAACTTTCTGCTTTGTGTCTTCTCAAAAGAGGGATATTCAAGGGGCATTTTTTTTTCATTGTGACTATGGGGTGGGTGCTATGCAAATAGAGGAAAAACCTTCCAGGGTACATCTAAATGTAGAACAGAGATGATTCCATAGCATCCCACGGACCAGAAACAGGAAGTGTCTTCTAGTTTCTCACCTCTTATACTAAGAGGGGTCATGAGATGCACAATAAAACTGAAATGCTCAGAAAATTTTCCAATCTCATTTTTGCAAATTGTGTCAACATCTTTTCCTCCCCAGTTTTTTAGCAGAGCTGCTAAGTTGGTGATTCCTTAGGTGTTTTGAATATGCTTGTACCACTTGCAGTTGGAGGAATGAGTAACATTTTCCAATGGGATACAGAGTCAAAAGCAGATACTCTGAGTGTGGCACAAATGATTTTCTGGCAGTGAGAAGAGAAAAAGGAATATTGACATATATATGCCACATTTTCTTTATCTGTTCATCTGTTGTAGGGTACTTGGATTGGTTCCATAACTTGGCTATTGTGGATTGAGCTGCTATAAGCCGTTATATGGCTGCATCACTGTAGTATGCTGATTTTAAGCCCTTTGGGTATAAACTGAACAATGGGATAACTGAGTCAAATAGTAGTTCCATTCAAGTTTTCTCAGGAATCTCCATACTGCTTTCCAGAGGGGTTGCACCAGTCTGCATTGCAGTCCCACCAACAATGTATGAGTGTACCTTTCCCCCCACATCCTTACCAATATTTATTGTTAATTGTATTCTTGATAATTGCTGTTCTGACTAGAGTGAGATGGAATCTCAGTGTAATTTTAATTTGTATTTCTCTAATTGCTAGAGATGTTGAGCATATTTTTTTCTTATATTTGTTGATCAATTGTATTTCTTCTTCTGTGAACTGTCTGTTCAGTTCCTTTGCCCATCTATTGATTGGGATATTTAGGTTTTGGTGTTAAGTTTTTTGAGTTCTTTGTATATCCTGGAGATTAATGTTCTGAGGTGCAGATGGCAAAGATTTTTTCCCATGCTGTAGGCTCTCTCTTCATGTTTTTGATTGCTTCCTTTATCGTGAAGAAGATTTTTAGTTTCATGCCATCCCATTCCTTGATTCTTGATTTTACTTCTTGTGCTTTAGAAGTCTTATTGAAGAAGTCATACAGAATGAAATATGGCATTTCCTGGCAAATGGATAGAACTGAAAAATATCATGCTAAGTGAAATAGGTCAGTCTCAAAGGACCAGAGAGACCGAATGTTCTCTCTTGATATGTGGATCCTAACCCACAATAAGAGAGAGTAGATAGGGGAAGAATAGAAGTTTATTAGATTAGACAAAGGGGAATGAAGGGAAGGGAGGGGGAGAGAATAGAAAAGACAGTATAAAGAATTGTTTATAACATTTCTTTGCTCATAAGTGAATACACAACCAGTGTAACTCCACATTATGTACAAACACAAGAATGAGATCCTAATTGGAATGAGTTTTACTCCATGTGTGTATAATATGTCCAAATATATTCTATTGTCATGTACATCTAAAAGGAATAAAAAATTAGAAGTTTTTAAAAAGTAATATTAGCTTCAAAAATGTCTAAATTGTCTTAAATAATCTCTAAGAAGGTTAGACTGAAATCTGTAAATTTGAACTGGAGACTTTTTAGTAGAGGATATAAATAGGGTGAACAGCACAGTGTGGTCTCAGAGCTGTTGCTTCTTTGCTTCTACCAAAACCTCAGTAGGGACACCACAAGAGGTTGAATCAAACCTCCCAGTGTCCACTAGAAAACGCTGGACAGATCCCATGTCTTAGAAATGGAATGAGTACCATGCATGAATCAATATACTAGGATATAACTTTCTATGTACCACAAGTATCTTTTTGCACAGCATTTCTTTAGTTTTTAAATTTTTCCAGATGGAACATGTGTGTTATCTATTGTTTGCAGTGTCCCCGCCACCATACTTATCTCGTTCTATTCTTTAGGGAAAGTGGAGAGGATGGAAACAATTACTGTCAAAAAATCCAGGGAGATTCAGGGGACAAAGGCCACATATGTGTTCAGAAAGTCTGTATCAAGAATAAGAAGAGCTTCTTTGTGTTACCAAGCAGTGTTTCAGGTGCTGTGCACACACTGTCTCCTGCAGGCCATCTTCCAGAGCAGCCCTGGGTGGTGGGTCTAGCACTGTCACTATTTACCAGTGAGGAAGCTAGGCAGAGCATAAGAAAGGTACCCAAGGACGAACCCTGGCAAACTGCCCTAGAACCTGGACCACTGCATAGTTCCTCTTCTACCTCGGGTTTCCTGAGAAGGCCCTCTTGTCACTCCACAAAGAGGATTCCATGATGGGAGGTTGGGTTCTAATAGACTTGTTGTCTTCCTCTGTTCCACTCAAAATCTTTCTCTGAAGAAAGAACACCTTGTGATTTAATATAGAAAATACAGTGAATTAATCAATTAAAATATAAATGTACTAAAACTATCTAAATTATCTTCAAGTCTAATTACTAATAGCTGAAAGTAGCTTTAAGCATCAGAATACAAGCTGTGCTTTTTGGGTTTTTGTTAGTGCTGTTGAACTCAGGGCCTCAGCCATGCTAGCAAGTGAGCAACATGCCCAACCCTCCAAGATATTTCTTATGTAAAAATAAGAAGGAAGGGATAAAGGATGGAAGGGAGAGAAGGAAAGAAAGAAAAGGAAAGGGAAAGTGGAGAGGATATAATTACGGTCTAATACGTGATTTTATGTGGCTTGCTTCTGTCTCCTCTTTGGATTTTGCTTCATGGACTTCCATCTGGCTCATTTTATCTGGCTAAAAATATTGGTCATATGGTTGAGTTTTACTTCCAAATGTTGCTCTGGGGCAGCTGCTCAGAGCAGCCAGGAGGTTTTCTGAGGTAGATAGGTTATCTTCATTCTATGTTGTACATATTCATTCTATTGGCATTATCTTGGCTGATACTGTCTTTCTTTATGATATTCCAGATTGAGAGTAATGCTGGCTTAATTGACAATAAAAAAATAATTAGCAACAGGCAACATTGATACCAAAGAATAACAACAACATTAACAATCATTGTACTTTATGGAGAAAGGTAGCATGAAGTAGGAGGTGACTTTGGGTTTGGATACAAACAGACCAAGCTTGAGTACCAGTCTGCTGCTTTCTCAACTGGGCAGTTTTCCTAATCTCCATGAACCACTTCCATGTCTATAAGCAGAAAACCTATCTCAAAAAATCATTGTTAAGATTAAATATAAATATACACACAAAGACAAGTCTACCTACCACTTCTTTTATAGCATTTTCCAAGTTTTCTTTATCATTTCATGAGTTTTATGAGGCTCCTTTTGTCAAATAGGTTTAGGAGTTTAACTGGCATCATTGGGACCACTCTTAATTATAGACGCATACAATCCAGCAGACTTAGTTATCTTGTAAGTACCTTGAACATACATACAGTCTCACCTTGGAAATGTGGTGTACAGAAGAAGCTGAGAGCTGCCTGGCTATGGAACCATACTGCTTAGTTTAAATTTCCACATCCTACTTACAGTTATGAGAAAATGGGCAAGTTACTTAACTTCATGTGCCTCGTCTGTCTGCAAAACATGGTTTTGTGAGGATTAAGTATTTTGGTCACGTGAAGTGCCTGGTGCACAGACAACACTAAAATAAATACTAGCTCTTATGAATGGCAAAAGGTAAGCTATGCCTTGGTAGTGATTTTTGGTATCCCCCTCCTCCTGAGGATGGCCTAGAAGGATGTCTGGACAGAATGAGTGTCTGTGTATATATATTGAATTAGACTACCTGCTGTTTTCAGATCTCTGACTAGTATGGGGACACTCTACTTTCTTGTGACACATTTATGGGAAAAAGGTTAAAAGTTGTAGGAACCTGAGGATTTTCTTGGCCAGAGCAAGAACACCCAGTCTGTGTGCTTCTATGGAAATCTTTGCTACAGTTCCTAAGCCCCTACTTCAGTCCGAATCGCATCTAATTCAATACCTTCAGTAAGATAGCAAGGGGAATATTGGGGACTCACTTTTTGCAGATGGGGAACTAGGTAAGGGTCATTATTGGGCAACAACCATGAAAAGACAGGTTTCTGAATGATAGAGAAACTTTTCCAGGTAAAACTAAGCTCAGACTTTTTTCTTACAAGTTGCAACAGAGTTAATTAACATAGGAGGGACTACTTTGTAAACAACATTTCTACAGAGGGCATTACCTGAATTTTTTAATAGTGAAAGAAAGTCACATGTCTGGCTTCCTAAAGAAATTGTGATATGGGGCTGGGGTAGTGGCTCAGTGGTAGAGTGCTTGCCTAGCTGTGTGAGGCATTGGGTTCAATTCCCAGCATCACATATGGATAAATAAAATAAAGATCCATTGACAACTAAAAAAAATATTTTTTTAAAAGAAACAGAGAAAGACTGAAAACACATATGAAGGCTCTGTACTATCAAGATAGCACATGGAACAAGCCTAGACAGGAAGATAAAGAACTTTGTGCTGTTGTCTTGTAAGTACTGATGCTATGAGATAGCCTGTGGACTGTGGACAATATATTGTTCAATTCTTGTGATAAGCCTGTAGAATTTGCCAATTTATGATCCCACATCCCTTACCAGTCCATTTCAAGTTGCAGAGGTCACTTAAGTGTGGAATTGGGCAAGAGATACATAGCACAAGTGGTGTTTTCACATATAGATCAAATACATGTAAATCACCTCAAAAATTTAAATAATAGTCTGCTGTGGTCAAATTATTAAAAAGTAGGGAGTTTTGAATATAAATTGCTATTGTTTTGAATATAATTGTTTAGCTCTAAGTTTGTATAATTATAATACTTATTTGGTATAACAACCAACTTATAATAAACATCCTTGCTCACCAACTGTTAGAGACCACTCTACCACATCATTGTGACTGATGCTTTACTAGCTACCTGACAACATTTTCCTTATATAAGGGTCACAGTGAGGAATGAAATAAATGGATGAAGTTTCTGCTCTCATAAAGCTTACCTTCCAGTGGAGCATGGCAAAAAATAATAAATTACAACCAATAGACATTAAAAAATAGGGATGAGAGTTTTTCTTGGAAAAGTCAGAGAAGTCTTTATCAAGGAAACACCAATTTATGTACATATCCATTCCATGCATCAATAACTACATTTGCAGGTCTAGGTAGATCATCTGTAACTCAGAATGGTACCCAAATGGTGGAACTATATGAATATTGACCTCATTGCTAGTTTTATTTTTAGTCAGATGAGGTTTTAATTTATTGAGTGAATTAGCCTCTGCTGTAAGTTGTAAATCTGTAACTAGGTGGAAAAACAGGAGAATGAAGAAGAACAAAAGAAAGCAAGAAAAGGGGAAATTTTTGATACATATTTTATTATTTAATGTAATTCTCTACAGTTTTGTATTAGAATATATTAAAGTAAAAAACAAATTGGAAATTAAAAATCAGTAGCAATAGTATGCCCTATAGTAGCTCCTTTTATGTTGTTGTTTGATATATATCTATCCATGTCTGCCTTCAAAACATAAATGTCATAGCTAAGAGTAATTATGTAACACATTTTTTTATTTTCAAAAGGAATCTTACAAAATTTTAAATCTGCATTAGAAGGAAAGCTAGCCATAACACACTTTTCTCCAACACATACATTTTCAGCATGATGCCTGTAAATATTATGCTTCAAATGCTTGTCACTTGATCTCTTTTGGCAATTAACTTGTCTCTAATTGATTTGTGGATTATGCACTGCAAGTTGCTATGGTTCAAGGAACGTGATGATGCAGTTTGTTTATGTAGGTTAACAAAGTGGATTGGCTGGGAGGAGAAGTTTAACTTTGTAAAATATTCTGGTTTTCAGGAACTTTTTTCTTTGTGCACAATACAGTGTTTGGATAGACAATGAAAAATTATCTGAACCTGATTAGTGTTCTCATCCAAAGGGAAGATTTATATCCTGTTTAAGAATCAAATTAGTTTGATGACGTAAGTGCATTCTCTAGTGAAAGGGCAGTCACTTTAGGAGAGGAGAAACATAACAAAAAGAAAAAAAGAAAGACGGAAAGAAAAGGAAGGAAGAGAGGAAAGAAAGGAAGGAATGAAGAAACCTCATCCCCCATCTTTAGGTTCTACTAGACGGAACACTCCCGTCTGTGGGTTCTATGAGGTATTGCTGCCCTGATGTGCAGATGAACTGAAAGACAGCAGCATTTCATTACTCTCATTTCATGTCTGACTGGTTCCTGGAAAATGATGAGGTATTTTTCCACCATAAGTGTGTTTCACCCCTTCTTAGAAAGCTCAGGATGCCTTGAGCAAAGGTGGTGTTGCAGTTGCCAGGGGCACTGCCTTTGGTGGGCACATTCTTGCCCTCTGCCCTCCCTTACCAAGAGAATGAGGGACTCCTTACAGTTTCTGTTGTATGTGCTGACTACTGAATCCTTGGTTGAGATAATCAAGGATAAGAAACATCAGGTTTCTCTTCCGACAATACGTCCATGGGAACTGAGATGATGTAAATAAACATCATGCAGAAATACCAGAAAAGGATAAAAAGAATTACTGGCTTAGGGAGACGAATTGTTTTTTATTTTG
Organism: Ictidomys tridecemlineatus; assembly: GCF_052094955.1. Classification (NCBI taxonomy): domain Eukaryota; kingdom Metazoa; phylum Chordata; class Mammalia; order Rodentia; family Sciuridae; genus Ictidomys; species Ictidomys tridecemlineatus. Next base: position 66,954 of record NW_027523875.1, on the reverse strand, counting down.
GAGTGAATATTTTTTAAAAGCTTTGTGTTTGTTTTAGTCTTATGACTTTTTAAAGTATCGTGTCTTCTCAGTGTTGGTTAAAAGTAAGGGACTCCCTTGATTTGTTATTTATATTTAACCCTTAGCACTCTATGAGATCAATTATTATCAGGTGGGAATTGTAAATGTGGTACTAAATGAGAAGAATACACTCAACAATTTTCACTGATATAGCCATCACCCAGATCAAGATGTAAGACATTATCCTCTCCCAAGGACACATCTTCGTCTTCCTTTTCAGTCACTAAGGCACCCAAAGATAACCACTGTCCTGATTTCCAAGAGCAAAGATCTGTGTGCTTAGTTTTGAACTTTGTATGAATAGGATTACACAGTGTACATTTCTTTGTTTTAACTTCTTTCAGTGATTCTTGCAGTTTTGAGCTTCCTCCAAATAGTTTTGTGTGGTTGTAGATTCTTCTTCTCATGGTGACAATATTGCACTCAATAGCTACATCACAATATACTTATTCATTTCACTGTTTATGGATACGTGCATATTTCAGTATGAGGGTATTGTGAACAGAGCTGCAGTGAACACTTGAGAATATGCCACTCAGTAAACAAATGTTCATGTTGTATTTGTAGGTTTGTATACATACATTAGGTTCAGTATATCATAAGGAGTGGAATTTCTGGGTTGTATGTTATGCATGTGTATTTTGATCCTGCCAAGTAGGATTCCAAAAAGAGTTGCACCATTTATATAGCCCACAAAGCAGTGTTCCAGTTTGCTACATCATTGCCAAAGTATAGGTCATAGAGGTATTACATTTTCAATGACACCATATTAATAAACTATTGTCTATAAACAGCAATGCCATTATGATTTTCTTATTCATGTAGTTGGATCTTTTGATCCATAAAACCTATTTTTCCAAGAATAGTGTGTGTAACAGTGAATCATTCACACTCCCTCCTTCCTCCTGATGAATTGTCCATAATTGGGAAATAAGCAACTACAATGAAAATGTTGGTCTGATTAGAGAAATAGAATCTCCCCTATATGGCCCATACTCCATTTAAAAATATCATCATAACCTTACATTTTTATCCAGGTTCCTGTTTCAACCCAACAATTAATACCACATGCCCAACCCATAATAATCTTTCTATTTTAATATTTCCATCTCCCACTTTAAGTTCTAGCTATATATCCTTTGCTTTACTTTAAATCAGACTTCCTCCCATTTTTTTTCTTTTTCCTCTCTAACTTCTATATGTAAGAAACCTGCTGAGTTTGGCTTATTTCACTTAATAATGCTCTCATGTTTCATCATCCATTTTTCTGCAAATGGCATAATTTTACTTTTTTTATAGTTGACTCAAACTCTATGGTGTATAAATACACCATATATTCTTTATTCATTCATCCATTGATGGACACCGAGGCTGGTTCCATTGTTTGGCTATTGTGAGTTGTGCTGCTAGAAGTGGACACGCATGTATTTCTATAGTGTGCTGACTTTAATTACTTAACATATATACTGCCTTGTTTTCTTTGGCAGTAGTATAAATTTTTAAACTGTATTCTTTTCTTTGGCAGTAGCATAAGTTTTTCCTCCAGCTTCTGGTGAATGACCTAGATATTCATTCAAATACATAAAATTACTTGGGAAAAAATAGAAGAAAATAAATACCTTGCCAAGGTAAAAATAAAGCCTAAAAACACTATATCTTTTGTTTATTTTCCATCTCCCTTTTGGTATACCTGGGTTATATGGTTGTTCTGTGTCTACCCTTTTGAGGAAACTCCATACAGATTTCCATAGTGGTTGTACTAATTTACAATCCCACCAACAGTGTAGAAGTGTTCCTTTTCCTCCCACATTCTCATTCTCGCCAGCATTTATTATTATTATTATTATTATTATTATTTGTATACTTGATTTTGACTGGTGTAGAGATGAAATCTCAGTGTAGCTTTGATTTGCATTTCCCTAATTGCTAATGATGTTGAAAATTTTTTCATATATTTTTGGGCATTTGCAATCCTTCTTTTGAGAAGTGCCTGTTTAATTCATTTTCCCATTTATTAATTGGGTGATTTGATTTTTGGTGTAAAGTTTTTTAAGTGGTTCATGTATTCTAGATATTAATCCTCTGTCAAAAGTGTAGCTAGCAAAGATTTTCTCCCATTCTGTATGTTCTGTCTTTACATTCCTAATTGTTTCTTTTGCTGTGCAGAAACTTTTTAATTTCATGCCATTCTATTTATTAAATATTGCCATTATTTCCTGAGCTTTAGGGTTCCTATTGAGAAAGTTATTGCCTGGATCCTTATGCTGGAGTATTGATCTTATGTTTTCTTCTAGAAGTTACATAGTTGTGGCATAATTCCTAGGTCCTTGATCCATTTTGCGTTGACTTTTGGGTAGAGCAAGAGATAAGAATCTAGTTTCATTCTTCTACATATGAATAACTAGTTTTCCCTGCACCTCTTTTTAAAAAGGCTGTTTTTTCTCTAATGCTTGTATTTGGAACTTTTGTCAAGGTTCAGATGACTGTAGATGTGTGGGTTTGTTTATGTCTTCTATTCTGTACCACTGGTCTATGTGCCTGTTTTTATGCCAGTAATATGCAGTTTTTGTAACTATAGTCCTATAGCATAATCTGCTATTATACTATAGTGATCTATTGTGATGCTACCAGCATTAATTTTCTGGCTTAGAATTGCTTTTGCTATTCTGGGTCTTTTATTCTTCCAAATGAATTTGAAGACTGTTTTTTTTCCTAGTTCTGTAAAGAAAGTCATTGGTATTTTGATGGGGTTTGTTATGAACCTGTATATTGCTTTTAGTAGTATGACCATTTTGACAATATTAATTCTACCTATGAATGAACATGGGATGTCTTTCTATTGTCTGAGGTCTTCTTCAATTTCTTTATTCAATATTTTATAGTTTTAATTGTCTTTCACCTCCTTGATTAGATTTATCCCTAGGTTTATTTGTTTGTTTGTTTGTTTGTTTTCTGAGGCTACTGTGAATTGAACTGTTTTCCTGATTTCTTGGTATATAGAAAAGCTATTGGTTTTGTAACCTGATACTTGGTCACATTTCTTCATTAGCTCTAGCAGTCTTTTGGTGGAGGTGTTTGGGTCTTCTAGGTGTAGGATCATATCATCTGCAAATAGTGACTTCCTCATTTCCTATTTTTATCCCTTTAATTTCCTTTTTTTACCTAATTGCTCTGGCTAGAATTTCTAACACTATATTAAATTGAAGTGTTTTTTTTTTTACTTTTATAAATTATTTTTTAAAACAGTTTTTTGGATGTTTCCTAAACCGCCTTAACCTGTTTCTAAAGCACTAGAAAATACATGGTAAGCTAAGTCATGTTACAATAAATGTATATTGCTTTTTTTAAAAAAAAATTATCTATGTATGTAGAACAGGTTTTCTCCCTTAATTATCCTTCCTCTTTCTTTTGTCATTTTTTTCTCTACTGTTTTTAATGTCAAGATTCTGATAATATATAACTCTCCTTTGTATGTAAGCTTCCCTGAAGCTCATCATAAATTGATTGATGATATCAATCTGGCTTCTGGCACATCAAGTAAGTTGACCCAGGCTCAGCTTATTCCATATTGAAATGTGATCATTAACTTCTATATGATGTTCAGAGAAATTTGGCATGTGTTAAAACTGTGAATCTTACTTCTTAAAGCTTTCAAAATCTAGTCCTATGGCTAATTTGTGAAATCTTGAGGAACAAAATAGAACAGCAAGGCAGTATAGATGCATTCTAGGCGTTTCATGACCTGTGACAATATATAATGTAACCATTGTCTATGTATCAATGTGTTTCAAATTATGCATTTTGGAAAAGTACATTTTCTACATGAGGCTCACCTGACTCATCAATTGATAAAGTAGCTATAAGTTAATCATTTAGTCTTTTTTAAAAAGAGATAATTTTTTTAATATTTATTTTTTATTTTTCAGTGGACACAACATCTTTATTTGTATGTGGTGCTAAAATTGAACCCAGGCCACATGCATGCCAGGTGAGCTCGATACCACTTGAGCCATATCCCCAGCCCTTCATATACTCTTTTAAAGTTTAATTTCTACCTTAGTGGGCTCTGAAAGCTGTTGTTATATCTGATTTTACTTTTAAAGTCTTTAAAAATAAGGCTTTTCTAAAAATATAATCCTCAAAACCAACATTTCTCAGTGTCTAAATAATTCACCTGATTCAGCTAGAAATCCTGTTAATTCTTTCAAATCACAAAAATATTTTTAATATGTATACCAAGTAGAAACTTAAAACAGCTAATTATTTGTCAGTGATAAATGTTGCATGGTAAAATAAAATCCATAGACTTTATTTTTAACTAATGTTCTCAACAGATGATTAAGATAAAATGAAGTCATTGAATAGGCTCTAATCCAATATGACTGGTGACTTTTAATTAAAGGAGATTAGAACCACCACCCCCTGCCCACACACACGTATAACCATATAAGAACAAAAGGAGAAGTTGGCCACGTGTTGAGTAAGGAAGGAAAGACTCAGGAAGAAATCAACCCTACTGGCACCTTAATCTCAGACTTCTAGCTTCCAGGACTGTGAGGAAATGCATTTCTGTTATTTGAGCCTTCCAGTCTTTAGTATTTTGTTATGGCAACACTAGCAAAGTAATACAATGAACAATTGTTATTATTATTTGTTAAAGTAATGAGATCATGCTGGGCACATTGCACATGTCTGATCCAAGAAACTTTGGAGACTCAAGCACGTGGACCACAAGTTCAAGGCCAGCCTGGGCAATTTAATGAGACACTGTCTCAAAATAAAATAAAAATGGCTGGAAATGTAGCTCACTGGTAGAGTACCCCTGGGTTCAATTCCCAGTATTACAAAAGAGAAAAAAAAATGAGATCATAAACTAAATTCATAGAAGTTAAAATAGAAAAAAAGGCAGTTTCTAAAAACATTGTGTAGATGTCACATAGTTGAAATTTGCAGTATTGTAATGGGGTGAGGAGACGGAAGGTCCAGTGATAGATAGCTCTCCACTGGGTTGCAGCCATCTGAAAGGACAGGGAGTTGGTAGAAGAAAATGATGAGTGTGTTTTGGACTATGTTTTCACCATGGAAGACTTGTCTTCAGGTTAGAGACATCCATCTCTAAACAGAAATGTATGTCAGATACAAAGACACTGAAAAGGTAGCAAGGATGTCATTGATGGAGCCAAAAACAAAAACAATAAATGAGTGGCACAGTGCCTTTTAGTTGCTATGATAATATAACTAAATTGTTAGGTTTAGCCTGCACATGTAATTTCAGTGTCAGAGAAAGGCCTTTATCTCAAAACTAAACAAACTAAGGATACTATCTTCCTGATGTCTAATGCTTAAGACTTCTCTTGGAAAAGAAAAAAAAATGTTTTTGTTGTTGTTGTGGGGTGTTTTACACAGAAGTTGAGACCCCCCCACCCCCAAAGCAAAAACCTCAGGGAAAGGTGAAATACTGCTTTGGATACACAGGATTGTGAGTTCTGAGATTAGATTCCTTGTTTAGAATGAATTCGGGGCAGCTGTGAAGTGGGAGAGCATTAAGATACCTGTCCTTCCCTTTGCAGTAGAGGATGGTATGGAAGGAGGTGAGGACAGCGCCCGGAAGAGCAGGTTGCCTGGGAACAATTTGGGAGCAGGATCCAAACCATCTCACAATACTGAAAGGATTATATTTACCTTACAAGGGAAAGTTGGCTTCAAAGTTCACTTCTGTTTCAGGTTCTGCTTAAATACTATTCTCTGGAGAAATAGAATTTAGAATAAGTTTTCCAAATCAACACAGTGCTTCCTACTTTTAACTCTTGTTACTGAAATGTGCCCCAGTTCCCCAAGAGCAATACTTGTCTGAGGTGCTGGCATGAATTGTTTATATGTTCATTAATTAATGTGAAGAATTTTAAAAATAGGATTTCATCTTTTTCCCAGTTTTTACACATGATAGCAACAAGCTTTAGAAAAGCACTGCATTTTTAAATTTATTTATAGAATGGCTTTGACTCATTTAATAATGCTTTGTAATTAAATTGTGGATTACTTTGAGTTTGCACAATTATAGTTAGCATTAATGTTCCTTTTTGTGTTGCTAATATTGGTCAGTTTCCCTTAATGTGTTTGAGATTGTTATATCCATAGATAAATAAAAATATGAGTGTCGTTAGAGAGACTGTACCTTTTAGGATATTCATTTATTACATAAATACTTTTGCATGCCTACTCTAAAGAAACTGATCTATATGATAAAAAAGTACAGAAGGAAGACCTGCCTTTGTTTTTTTTTAAATATTCTTTCACATTTTTAAGTCCCAATTATAGGTAAAAGGAACAAAATAACATAAATTTTAATTTTTAAACTCATCTTGTTTTGTCCAAGAGTTCAGATGGGCTAAATTTTGATATGTAAAGTATTATCAAGATAATTCAAATTTTAGAATTCAATTTTTTTTATTTGTTCTGATTCGTTATACATGACAGTAGAATGCATTTTGACACATCATACATAAATGGAGTATAACTTCTCATTCTTCTGCTAGTTTATGATGAAGAATCACACACATATTATTACCCTATATATGCACATAGGATAATAATGTCAGATTCATTCTACTATCCATCCTACCCTCAAAATGGAACCACCATTTGACCCAGCTATACCCCTCCTCAGTTTATATCCAAAAGACTTAAAATCAGCACACTACAGTGACACAGCCACATCAATGTTTATAGCAGCTCAACTCATAATACCTAAACTATGGAGTCAACTTAGGTGTCCTTCAAAAGATTAGTGGTTAAAGAAAATGTGGTATCTATACATAATGGAATATTAGTGGGCTTTAAAGTAGAATGAAATTATGACATTTTTGCTGGTAAAACCAAGGGCCAAATGATTTCTTGGATACACAGATACTAATTCACAATGGCGGGGGAGGGGAGATGGCTACAGAATGATAATTCAAATTTTGACATCCAGATATTATGCTTATTGTATAGAGATGAACATTTGTTTAGTTATTCCATTGCATCTAAATACTCAAAAAGTATTTAGATAAGAGAGATCAATGGGATTAGACAATGTAATTTCTAAGAACAGTTTCTTCTAGGAGTAAGAGTTCTGATTAGAATTAACCAGGGTCACATTACAAATGTACATGTCCACATGTCCCTACTTCTTTTTGCTGGGGGAAGGGGTCTCCTAGCAAATGACTCAGTGAAAATATGTGCAGAGAATTCCCATCTGTGCCTGAGTTTTGGCTCTGAATCAACAATGCTGATATAACATGGGTCCGCCTAGATAAGAACCAGCTCAAGACCTTCCTTTACAGCAAGTGTAGTCTTATGGAAAATCACCTTTGAACCCATCAAATGGGATGATGCAGTGGGGCATGGCCTATGGGAAAATCTGGAGGAAGCCCCTAACTAGTTAGTCTCTTTTTCTATCTCACTCTTTTAAATTCCTTAGTGAAACATCTAACATGGCCTTTTGTCAAGGAGCATGCCATCAGTAACCATTTACTGACCAAGGACTGTGCGTGGAAGGCATGGTGCCCACCACCACAGAGGAGTGTCAGGGTCTGCAGAGTAGATGAGCTGTTCCTCTGGTCCCTTCCAAATCTGCGGTTGGCTGAAATGAAAAGCTCAGGCTTATGATCTGCCAGAAAAATATTTGGCAATGAGTTCACCTCTTTTTCTCAAGTACAAATATTCTACTTACTTGATTCTTCAAAGAGATTTGTGAGGGTGCAAGTCAGTCCATTGTCTACCTTTAATGATGCTGAACTTCTAATGAAGTAATGGATGTGAAAGTAATTTTTAAAAACACAATGCAAATGCAAGGCACTTTTAGTTATTATTTCAATACCTGAAGAAAGTTTAGAAACAAAGAGAGTAGCACATGTACCCGGTTCCCATAAGAGTGGACTTTGTTTCAGCCCTCTGAAAACTAAAGTTCAAACGCTGCAGTGGCTCATCTACATTATCCTTTTGTGAACTCTGTAGACATTGCTTTTCTTTGTTCTCCCAGCATGTATTGTGATATTTCCAACATTGTTTTTTTTTTGAGAGAGAGAGAGAGAGAATTTTAATATTTATTTTTTTTAGTTATCAGCAGACACAACATCTTTTGTTTGTATGTGGTGCTGAGGATGGAACCCTGGCCACATGCATGCCATGCGAGCACGCTACTGCTTGAGCCACATCCCCAGCCCGATATTTCCAACATTTGACGTGTATCTGGGAAATCCACTCTATTTTTCAAACAAGGTAAAACAAATACTAGCTAGGACCTCAGCATAGAATCTAAAGCATCACAGATGGCACTCCCAAATAACAGCTGCATTTTTATAAAATCTATGATGTGCCAGCAGCAGTGTGGTGTTATGTATGTTGTCATTTGCTTCTCACAGCACATTATATGCTTCAATTTCACAGCTGTGAAAACTGAACTGTATAGAGCTTCAGTGACATGCCATAACCCATACAAGTAGTAAATGGCAGGACAGACCTCAAATCCTACTAGTCTTTCTCCACAGTTTGTATGATTAGCCACTGCACCATATACTTTTAAGTACATGTCCATGCTTTTTACTAAGGGAGTCATTTCCCTTGCAAATGACTCCATGAAAATATTTGCATGTAATTTTCATCTTTGCTATATGTGCCTGATTTTCAGCTTTGAATCAACAATGAAGTATGACCTATATGAAGGCTAAAACAAATGTAATATTTTTGTTTCTTAATAGTCTTCCCCAGATTGTAGCTCATAAGAGGTTTCTCTAATGTATAAAACACTTTCCATCTGCAGAACATTTATACATTTCAAATGTTTTTTTTTAACCATTAGATTTTGATTCCATTACCCACCATTAGAATATGTAGAGCTTTATCTTCAGTTAGAAACAGACTAAAAAGACAGAACAATTTGTTCAGTTTGACATCACAACTTTGTAGCAATTCTAAGAAGACACATCAGATTTCCTGACTTTGGGGTCAGCATTCTTTCCAGTATAGACTGTTTCCTCATTTCTTTCTAACACAATATGGAAAGAAATTTAAAAAGAAATTCAAGAATCCTAGTAAAATTGAAGAAGCATTTTAAAAGAAGCATTTAGAATAATTTGAGAAGTCCTTGCTAAAGTAGAAGGTGAAAATGTGTTACATTAACAGTGAACTCCATTAAGTAATCTCCCACAGCCAGGTTCTGGTTTATTAATTTTCAATTTCTCATTTCTTGGCCTGCCCATTCTGTATGCCTTTCAGAGGAAAGTCTCAAGTGCTCTCTTGCTTTATGCTATTGCTCTTTAAAGGTAGCTCATTTGCACTTGTTCATCATCCTCTTTCTTCTCTGGATCCCAGAAGCTGTGTTGCTAATTATTGACCTGGGCAAACCTCAGAGGACAAAGTCAGCTAAAATTGGAGTGTTCTTTACTTCAGAATCACACAGCATTTTCCATTTTTAAGAAGAAGCAAAGCATTTTTAGCTGCAGGGTTGACAGACCATTCAGGCACTTGAGTTTCTGCTAAAAAAGCTCAACTCCATCTTTCATTTTTTATTATTTCATTCATAGCTAGCTTGAAGTATATATGTGTATATGTACATGCATGAATGCACATGTATAAAAATTTTCCTTTTTCATTAACATTTAGTACAGAGCAGAATAGTAACATGTGCATTTATTCCATAGATATTTCTCAAAGAGTTGCCAAGAATAAAAAGTAGTGCTAAATACAGTAGGGGATATTTAGATGTAAAATTACCTTATGACAGGACCTGGCATGTGATGGATGCTCTAGAAATATTTATGAAACTAAAATGAACTATCACTGACATGTATTCCTGGACTTAGAAATAGGAAAATTATGAAGTCATTAAATACAGGATAATTAGAAAGAACATTTGGAATCATCTTATGCAGTCCTTTTAAGATGAATAAATACAGTCCCCAAAAGTTATGTGTCTTCTCCAAAATCACACATCTATTTAGATGCTTTCATCATAATACATGCTTGCAAGGTTACACATAACACCAATATCTTGTGGAAGGGTCTGTGAGTGCTGTAGCACAGTGCTGCCCAATGACAATGTAGCTCACATTCCATATGCAATTTTAAATATTTTAGTAAATCAGATTTTTAAATGTTAAAAAAATGAGTGAAATGAATCTATTTTATGTTTTTGTGTTTCGATATATATGACTCTGGAGTGTATTTTGACATAGTATACATACATGAAGTATAACTTATTCTAATTAGGATCCTATTCTTGTTGTTGTACATGATGTGGAGTTACACAAGTCATGTATTCATAAATGAACATAGGAAAGTTACGTCTGATTCATACACAGTTGTGTTTCCTCTTTCCATCCTTCTCCATTTCTTTCATTCCCCTTTGTCTAATCCAATGAACTTCCACTCTCTACCCTCCCTTGGTCCATAAGTTTTGTTTTGTTTTGGTTTTATGTGTGTGTGGTGCTGGGTATTGAACCCATGACCTTGTACATACAAGGCAAGCACTCTACCAACTGAGCTATATCCCCAGAAACTTGGCTCACAAGTGAAATGAATTTTAAGAATATAATTTTTTATTTATTTGATTTTAGCAAAATGACATTACAATTATTACACATATAGAGCACAATTTTTCATATCTTTTTATATAAAGTATGTTCACACCAATTCATGTCTTTATACATGCACTTTGTTTTTTTTTTTTGCTTTACAATTCTTATTACACATATATACCACAATTTTTCATATCTCTGTATATAAAATATGTTGACACCCAATTTGTGTCTTCATACATGTACTTTGGTTAGAAGGAATTATACTTTGAATAATGATGTCCAACACATTCCACCATCCTTGCTAATCTCCCTCCCACCCCTCTTCCCTATCTAGAATTCATCTATTCCTCCCATGTTCCCCCTTCCTACCCTAATATAAGTCAGCCTCCTTATCAGAAAAAAACAAATGCCGAATGTTTTCTCTGATATAAGAATATAATTTTGACTCAATATAATCAATACATTATAAAATTTTAATCAATATATCAATAATCAATATAAAATTGATCAATCTTCAATTAATCTTTATAAAAATGGTTAATGAGTTATCTTACATTCTTTTTTTTTAGTTTATTCAAAATCCAGAGTATATTTTTTTTGACACATCTCAATTTGTACTAGCCATTTGCACGTACTTAACAATTACATGTGAATTTTAGCCACCCTCTTAAACTGTGTAGTTCTAGAATCACAGGGGGAAATGATTATTTAAAAAGTTGTAATATTTTTATCGTTGCTTACTTTCAAAGTTTGATCTTAATGTAAAAGTACAAAAATAAACTTAATCCAAACTGACTCAGCACTCACCCGATATATGTATTACACACACACACACACACACACACACACACACACACACACTGGATTGGACTTACAAACATTGAATTAATAAATTTAAATCAATGATCAAAAAATCTCATCTTACAAGTAATTGTTCATAAGTACCAAATCAATTCCATTTGTAGCACAAGAAGGACCAATTTAAAAATATGATCAGTTGTCATCGTTATCCACACTACATATCATTGTCTTTCATTTTCTTGTGAAAATTAAGTTGGTTCTATTGACATTTAGAAGAATGCTGTTGTTTATAGGTCATCCCTGTCAGGTACTTAATATTAAATACATAAAAATAAAAGTAGGGAAGCAGTGTTTTCTTTCTTTTCTTCAAATTCCTGTTTCTACCAAGAAATTCTGCAGAAGCAGAGACTACTGCATGGTTCAATGCTCAAATCCACAAAAAGTAAATGTCATTGTGGATTTGGTCATCACTTGCACCTTTGCCTGGATTTTTGTTCAAGGCATAGAAAAACATGTTGAATTTTTTCCCCTAAATTCCTCAGCTTTTAAAAGGGGGGGGGAACAGAGCTAAAGAGCTAATATGGGAAAGGAAAAGCAAGGGACAGAGCAGAGAAGAAACTAATTTAGGTCACTTTTCTGGAGGCTTCCAAATTTGGTATAGTACAATCTCTGTGATCATTTTATTGCTAACTTTTCAAAAGGCTGTTACAGTTTCATCTTATTCCCTACACAGATTATAAATCAAAAGAATACTATATAGACTTTCCTCAGAGCTGATTTTGATTCTTTAAATGATTTCCACATTAATAAAGTTTTAGTTATTAATTACTATAAAGCTATGCAATCTTCTAAGATGTTTTCTCTAAATCCCTAGTTCTTTTACAGTTCTGTTTCCAAACACAAATTCTTATTGTTATCAATGCAATGACATGCATCAAAATATTAGCAAATAATAGAAAATTATAACACAATTGTCTACAATTATGAGCTGGCCTGTTACAGGACACTTGGTCACTCAGTAACTTGGTTATATTATTAAAGTCCTGAGTTCTTTTTTCTTTCTGTTTGGACATTTTTAAGTTTTGGTGGCTTTTTGCATTGGTTCTTACATGATCTCAAGATGTTTGCACAGTTTTGGTTATCACAGACAGATAAATATGACTGGCAGAAAAGAAGTGTCTTCTTCATGTAATCTTTTAAGAAGGAAAGAAAATCATTCCTAGACAGATGCCCCCTGACCAACTTCCCTTGTCTCATCAACCAAAATTGTATCACATGTCAGTGTCTTACCCAATCACTACCACAGAGAAGAGATCCATGATTAACTAAGATATCCCCACATGCGGGCTGAGACTGAGGCTCACTTCTCCTTAAGGACCATACTGCAAAGGTGTATGGGTATTTGAATTATATTAAAGATATAGTGAAAGGGAGACATATCTCTTGGTTAGGTCACCTATAGAGTCAGCTACAAGTAAGTCCAAAATGACAGTACAGTTAGTGTCACTAGGAAGCATGTAAATGCTGTTGAAATGCACAAGGAAGGCTTTTGTCTAGTCTCCCCAGAAGCAGGGGAGAGAAGAGTGTCAGAGTTGACCTATAAATAAAGTGTTCTCTGACCTGAGATATAAAGAAAAGGAGGAGAGAGCCAAGGGAAGAACTGTGGAAAGAGAGAGAAGGGATCAAGCAGATGGAATATTCTAACTGGGAATAAGAAGGAACATAGTTGAGTTTGAGGAGATACAGGTAATTGAAGTATGACTGTCAGTCATGAAAAGGCTAGAGAGGTAAACTATAGATCAGAGAAGTTGTGGTGAGTCATATAGAAAGAGCTAATGAAAGATTTAAAACATCCAATGACAGAATATATACTTCAAAACCATATCTTTGAAGTGGTAAATTGGATTGTATTTACACAAGGCCAAAGTTAGGTTGGACCTGAAACAATCAATTGTAATAACACAGGAAAAAAAATAGTGAAGCATTTTAAGGTATTTTCAGAGGAGCTGGGTTTGATTGGCATTGAGGAGTTTTAGGTAAACAGGACTTAGTTAATAGGAGATGAGAAACTTATGGATTAATAACCACTCAGATTTCTGGTATGGGCCACAAGGAGGATGGCAATACCATATTGAGTTATGATATCCAGTGGAGAAGCAGTTCAGAGGGGAAGCAGAGTGTGAGGGGTCCATTCTGTTGAAATTCAGGAGGTATTCCTGTGCTTCAGGCACTTTTAAATGTGAAGGGATATGTTAAGTGATAGAGGGCAGCACTAGGGGTACTGCAGTTTATTGTAGAAAGTGACAACTAAAGAAAGAGAGAGATAAAGTAGTTTAGGATAGGAAGTGTTTCTCTCTGAAGGAGAAAAGAAGTGGGAAAATCTGAAGTTACCCATGAAAGATGTACATTTTGGTTGAATTTTTTTTTGCCTATAAAAATTAGACAAATAGCTCGTGACAAAAGGAAATCAAGAAGGAGCAAGCTTGCTATATACTATATGAGGCAGATTTGAAGTAGGATAAGGAATTAGGTTGTTAGAATGGCTAAAATAAAAGAGAAAGCTTGTGAAGTACTTGAATTGGAAAAAAATTACACAATTACATGTATTACCTAAATTGATCCTTTACTGCAAGATGTATTAGCTATTGCAATAATCATGCTACATAAGAAAAACCTCAAAATATAAGGAGCATGCAATAGTGTTTGTTTCTCATGCGTCTGTTCATGGGTCCAGGGTTCAGATGGTTCTGCCTAAGACTGCATGTTTCTTTCACACTCTTCCCCCAGGTTTCTCCTTCTTCTGGACCAACAGTTCCCCAGGGCATGTTCTTGTTATAACACAAATTGACAACTTCAAGTAGCAAGTGGCAACTCTTGATATTTTTGAGGCCTCATTTTAGAACAGGCAGTGCTATTTGTGCCAAAATACATAATAACATGACCAAGTCCAGTATCATAGAGAGAGGAGGGTGACACTGAGAATGGTGGTGAATTTCTGCTTAACAATAATCTCATGCAAGGCATAAAGATAGGTAGCATCAGATTTGACCCATCATCCATGAAGCTTCTAGAACATCAGGATTCCAAAGTGGAATTCTCATTGGTCTTTGTGACAAATTCAGGAAAGTATCATGCTTTGAGTGACCTCCTCTGTTTTCCTATATTTGTTTGTTTTTCCCCAAATAAATGACATGAACACTTAAGCTGGTCATTGGGTTGATAGGTCAGAATAGAACCAACTACTACTATGGTTATGATTAAACCAACCTTTGGCCTCATATAACAATACTAGTCTATTCCCCTAGGCTTACTTAGAGGCTAGCACTTCTTCTCCCATAAGCAGTACTTAGTAAGTGATGAGAACTAAAACAATAAAAATGATTGCACTGTTTTCTTAATATGTAGTCTTTGGAATTTATCCAAAAATTCAATACATTTATGAAAATTAAATCAAGTCATTGTGTTGATTATTGTACCAACACAATGTATTTTAATTATCCCTCAGAAAATGTGTGGCCAGTAGAACTGTCATAAAAATTATCCACCACTTCAAAGCTTAGTTATAAACCTGAGACTTAAAGACATTCTGAAACTATGGTATCTTTAGATGGCAAACTAACTCTGACATAAGCAAGAGATTTTAGTCATTTGTTTAAATTCTTGAATCAAAGATATATGACTAAGATTGCATTTAATCAGTTCATAAAGTCTCAAGCCCAAATAGCCCATGGTTCTTGAGAAGATCTTATAATGTGTATGCACACAAATGTATTTGTGCGTATGTCCTGTTTTTATAAGATCATCTTTTAAATTGACAATAGTGACATAATCATATAATATGCCAGGGAAGCTCTTTCTGTTTCTCCATACTCCCCAAATTTCACTCAGTGAGAAAAACTCCAATTTTATCTCACTTCATTTTGTGGCTTCTGTGCCACCAACAATGATTAGTGACTTGGGAAGAAAGAAGTGTCCTTTCCAGGAACCGTTAGGGTCTGAAGCTCCCTTCACATTATCCCTTAGGTATTTCAGAACAAAACCTAACTTCTCTTTTAGGATTTCTTTTCCAGTCCAGACTTTCAAATGCTTAAGGAGATATTTGAGAGAAAGGAAAATGCACAAGGAGAACACAAAGTCAAGAAGCCAAACAAGAGACAAGAGTTCAGAAGTATATTCATGCTTAATCATTTACAGATTAAATCCTACTAAGACCTTTAAATTGCAGTGGTCACAGGGGCTGTCCTTGAAAAATTTGATCCCAACTCAGAGCATAAATACCTTGTGCAAGTAAGGCAACAGATCAGAGGTTACATCACTATACATGCCATACATTTGTTTTAAGACTCTGATCAAGATCAGTTTCTTTCCTGGGAGCAACAAGGAGGAAGGGTTAGGTAATGAGACAGATGCACTGGGAGAATGCACAGTGGTTCTACACCACAGGAGTAGGAGAAGGGATTTCAGAAGAGAATGAAAGTGCAATAGATACATAATAAACTGAGACTAAAGAAGTACAAATAGTGTAGAGTGTTTACCACAGATGTCACTAGATCTGTGTTTCATCTTTGGGTTAAACATTTTCTTGTACTTAGCCTAGGCTGGATCCTAAAGCAACAGACTTTGGAAATTGACTTTTAATGTTTTGTGAATTTTTTTCCTTTTTTTGCTGCAGAAAAAATATCAACTAAAAAGTAATAGATTGCTTATTTGATTTGTTTAAATGAAAACTTCAAAAATAATTGTTTCTTGACAGGTTGGTGGGTTGTTGATTTGTAAATAATAAATAGAAAAAAGGAAGAATGGAAAGAAAGGGAGGGAAGAATGGGAATAAGAGAAAGAGAATTGAAAATGAAATATGTATGTTCTGACTTCAGTACTTTTAAAAGCCAATACTTACTATTGGTGTGTCTCTTATTTCCAGTAGAACTGACTCAAAGTTCAGAAGGTGTCCTCCCACCTGCATTGGAAAAATACACTTCAAAAGCTTCTCCTATGGAAAATTTAAAGTCATTGAAAGACTCTTATTGTAGCTTTTGTAGAAAAAAAATTTCAGAACAGAACACTTTATTGCTTTTCCTGGAAGAATTTTAACTGTGCATGCATATGTAAGTATTTCAAATGGATAAAGTTGGTAGATAATAAAGCTACAACTCTGATACAGTAATTATAGGTCACTTCAAAGATATTACCAATATCATTTATGAGACTTAGTTGGTATTCCTCCAACACAAAAGAACAGAGACAGAATCATGAGTTAAGTTTATATAGGACCTGTCAAAAACCAACCATAGCAATGTAAATTCCATGATTTTCTTGCTCTCAATGGAAAATTACTGTCAGCAGAACCAGAGTCTGCAGACTGTGAGCAAATGTCTGTTTTCTTGCCACAAGTGTGTGAAACTTTTCTCAATTGGCAGAATTACCATGAAAGGTCAGGTGATTAGTTTTACATGCATGATAGAATTCATTTGCTTTAAAAGCATTATACCAGAAGGGTAGACATTTTTTTCTGACTTTAGAACTAAATTAGAATTCAAATATTCAGAGTTTTGAGTCAACCCCAAGCCATTTTCTTTCATATTGCTTTCTCTTGACAAAAGGATGATCATTCAAGTAAGGAAAAAGGAAGGCTTCTGAAAAAAAAGAAAGAAAGAAAGATGTGTGTGTATATATGTATATTTTATAAATATTTATATTTTATAAAATTAACATTAGTTCGATATCAGTGTAGACATATACACATATTTGAAATTAGCATGTAGTCCAAGTTTACTGCACAACATTCAATGATGAGCTTAACTTCCTTAAATTATGAGCACCTCAAAAGCAGGACTTGAATTTTTAAATAAATACCTTTATGTTTTATAATTTGTTCTTTTTTCTGTGTGTTATCTTAGCCAAACACATTCCAAAATGAACATAAAGGCTGTGGTCTTCCTTCTTAAGATAAAGGAAGAAGATTTTCCCAATC
Source organism: Ictidomys tridecemlineatus (assembly GCF_052094955.1). NCBI lineage: Eukaryota > Metazoa > Chordata > Mammalia > Rodentia > Sciuridae > Ictidomys > Ictidomys tridecemlineatus. The sequence goes on along the minus strand of NW_027523875.1, from coordinate 49,560 downwards.
TATTGGTTTTAAATAAATGGTCAAGAAAGTCCACATGCATGTACATTGAGCTAAAGCACCATGACATTGTCAGCGACCTTGTGCAGAAAGAGACTTAGATGCATTATTTCTTTAACACACTGGTGTTAATTGCAAAAAGAAAACCAAGCAGTCACAAATTATAGAAAGACACATAAAGAAGAAAATCTTGCCCTGTAATTTTACCAGCTTAACACACTTTTTCATATTTCTTTTTTTTTATTTGCTTTAATTAGTTACACATGACAGTACAATGATCTTGGCATATCATACATTTGAATCAGATGGGGTATAATTTCTCATTTTACTGAGTGTACAGGTTGCAGAATCACATTGGTTATACAGTCACCTATATACATACAGCAATAATCTATTTTATTCTGCTGCCCTTCATATCCCCCCTTCCCCTCCCTTCCTCTCCCATCACTTCTCTCTACCCAATCTAATGTGACACACTCCTTTTTTTCCCCTCATATCATCATACATGTATTCTGTATAACGATGAGGGTCTCCTTCCATCTTCCATGCAAATTCCCTTCTCCCTCCTTTTCCCTCCCACCTCTCTTCCTTATTTAGTGGTAATCTTCTTCTCATGCTCTTCCTCCCTACCCCATTTTGAGTCATCCCCCTTATATCAGAGAAGACATTAGGCCTTTGTTTTTTAGAGATTGGCTAACTTCACTTAGCATAATCTGCTCTAATGCCATCCATTTCCCTTCAAATGTCATGATCTTGTTATTTTTTAGTGCTGAGTAATATTCTATTGTGTATAAATGTCACATTTTTTTATCCATTCATCCATTGAAAGGCATCTAGGTTGGTTTCACAGTCTAGCTATTGTGAATTGTGCTGCTATAAACATTGATGTGGCTGTCCCTGTAGTATGCTGTTTTTAAGTCTTTCAGATATAGTCCGAGGGGGGAATAGCTGGGTCAAATGTGGTTCCATTCCCAGCTTTCCAAGGAATCTCCATACTGCTTTCCAAATTGGCTGCACCAATTTTCAGTCCCACCAGCAATGTATGAGTATACCTTTTTCCCCCTCATTCTCACCAGCAATTGTTGTTGTTTGATTTCATAATCGCTGCCATTCTTATTGGAGTGAGATGGTATCTTAGAATAGTTTTAATTTGCGTTTGTTTCGTTTCTCTGATTGTTAGAGATGGTGAGCATTTTTTTGTGTATTTGTTGATTGATTATATATCCTCTTCTGAGAAGTGTCTGCTCAGGTCCTTAACTCATTTGTTGATTGGGTTATTTGTTGTTGTTGTTGTTGTATTCTCTAGAGATTAGAGGTCTATCTGATGTGTGAGGGGTAAAAATTTATTCCCAGGTTGTAGGCTCCGCCTATTCACCTCACATATTATTTCTCATGCTGAGAAAAACTTTTTAGTTTGAGTTCGTCCCATTTGTTGATTCTTGGTTTTAACTCTTGTGCTATAGGTGTCTAATTAAGGAATTTGGGGCCTGACCCGACGTAATGGAGATTAGAGCCAACATTTTCTTACATTAGATGCAGAGTCTCTGGTTTGATTCCTAGCTCCTTGATCCATTTTGAGTTAACTTTTGTGCATGTTGAGAGAAAGGGATTCAATTTCATTGTGTTGTATATGGATTTCCAGTTCTCCCAGAACCATTTGTTGAAGATGCTATCCTTTCTCCATTGCATGCTTTTAGCACCTTATATAAGGTAGTTTTAATTTTGTGGGTTGGTTTCTGTGTCCTCTATTCTGTACCATTGGTCTACCCTCCTGTTTTGGTACCAGTACTCATTTTCTACTTCCTTAAGTTGTAATCAGTCTTTAAATGTGAAATTGTGTTCTCCTTCAATGAGTGCAAGAAAATACTTTCCTTTCTTTCAGAAACCTTTTTCTTTTTTTAAATAGCTTCTTTGGTGCAGTTGAAGCAATTTCATATGAACTCTATTGAATGTATTCCACTCAGAGGACAGGCACCTTTTACTTTCACAAATCAAGGAGAAAGCACAGAACTTTATAATTTAATTGATTAATTACTGCAGGTACAAAAAAAATCTATATCCTTCTCAGTTAGTAGGCATCTGTCTGTAGATACATGACTTAAGTTTTTCAATTGTGTTCTATCTGTCTTTTCTCATCTGTGAAAGTGTGAAAGGCAGACAATCTAGGTAGTGAGTAGAGGCTGGATGCTGTAGGTGTTGTTAGTATGACTTTCATCTAAAGCTCCTCTAATATGACAGAAATTACCCATTTGAAGTAATTCAGTAGTCTTTTTCAATAAACCATGTTACATTTATAAAAATGCCTCCTGTGTAGCCAGGCCAGAAAAATTGGTTTTATTATATATTCTGTATCCACATATATGCTGTCAGTTAGTTGAGGAACCCAATTACTCCAGGATTATGTTGCATTAAAAGGAGAATTGTCTTCAAAGGACCAAGTAAAGTTGGTGACAAACAAAATTCCAAACATTCTTTCATCTCACTGCCTTCCAAGAGGTTAAGAGCAGAAGACTTAGACACACATGTGCTCTGGTTTTAGGAATAATTGAGTCAACTGTCATAACAGAGGTATTGAAAATATCTGAAGGTAGAATGAAGACTTTAGAGGGAGCCAGTCTTCTCCCAGCTCCGAGAATATGCAGCCGCATGACCTCAAGGGAACTCTGAAAAAAAAAAAATGAAGGGAAATGCTTTGGGCTTTGGAGCTCCTCATTTCCTGTGAGCAGGGCATCTCCTGCTCTAGTCTCACTGCACTACCCTGGTCCACAAGCAGTTTTTGTGCTCTTTCACAGTCTATGCCTGGAGAGTCAATTTCTTACAGGAGCCGGCAAAAGAGCTGTTTTAAGTCATCTGGGAATATGAAAAGCAGATTCAGCCAGACATAATTTGACTCTGTGTGCCTGAAGGAGCTGGACCATTTGTTAGAAAACTGGGCCTGTAGTTTGGATGTCTCAATTTTGCAGAGACATAAACTGTGATGGACCTAAAAGATGCTTTGTAATAAAAAAGGGTGTTAGGGAAGCCTGTTGGTCCCCGTCCAGTTATGACTATCTAAGGGTAGCAGTGTGTTAACTGATTTTGATAAAGAATTGAAAAAATAACTGTCCTTGCTCCCTCCCTCTGGCTGAAGAAGGCAGATAACACTTGCTTGTGGTCCCTGACTCTGCCTCCTTCAGTGAGGGTTGTGAATGTTGCTGCTGCTCTGGGAAGTGCCACAATGGTATAAGATCTGATGTGACCTGGTTACACCCTTCCTTGGCTGGGATCCTCCCTTGCCAACTGGTGCCCCCCCCAAGCCAGGGGTGCTCTCAACATCTAGGCGAGTCAGTGCACATCAGCTTTGGCTCAGATGTGCACTGGCCTGTAGGCACAGCTGGTATGTGAAGAGGGAATGTCACCAGCTGCTAATTCTCAAATTATCAGCATGGATTGACAGCTGAGCGAGGTGGTGCATGCCTTTGAACTGACCAGCGTCTCTGGATTGACCATAGTCTTGTCTCTACAGCATACAGGAAGGCAGCACTTGAACCTGGCATCTGTTTAGGAGTGTCTAAAGATGGGCTTTCACATTTCTGTACCTCTGTGCATGTGTGAGGTGGGAGATGTTCCTACAGAGATGAATAAAGCAGGTATTGATGGTGGCAGTCTATGTACCATAGTCCAGGCACCCTGCCCTTCCATGGCCATCATTTGGGGAAGACTGTGTCCTCCATCCACAACTGGAACTGAGTCTGTGGACAAGTTAATAGGTAGTTTCCAACCGTCACCTAAAAACAGCTTTTCTCTTCTCCACATGAGTCAGGAGGACTTCCTTCCCACTTCTCTGCCCAAGTATAGTTTTTATACAAAGCAGCAGTGAGATGAAATGAACTCGGTTTTATGCTGCTTTCACCTGCTGAGGGTCCTCATCCTTCCTACAAGTCTTTGCCTCTTCCTCATTTCAAACCCAAAATGAAGCCACACGGACTTGTTCTAGATCATGATCGTGAACTATTTAAGATATTACAATAATATAAAGAAATATGTTCCATGTCTAAAGTATAAAGGAAACCACATAGTATCTTTTAGATGGACCAGGTTTAATGATCACAAACATGTTAAGAAAAATGTTATTTTCAAAATGTCCTAGTTTATTAGCATTACAAATCTAAATCATCAGTCTGAAGGACTGCAATGTCCCATAGCTTTGCAGTTACACGTATTTTTAATATGGGAATTTGAGTCATTGTCTTTATATTCCTCTCATCAGATATTTAAGTACTTGAGTCTGGAAAAGTTTGTTTGTTTATGTGTTTATTTGTGCTGAGGATTAAACCCAGGGCATCACACTTGCTAGGCAAGTGCTCTACTACATGCCAAACTAGATCTGGGAAGGTTTTAATGTTTTAACTTTTCTTAAAGGCTTTCTCATTTTTCCTCCCTCCTTGTCTGTCCCTCCCCACATAACCTCAAAACGCCTTCCTATTGCTGATCAGCAAAATGAAGACCAAAATCATATCAAATATCTTTTTCCCCATCCCAGCTTCCCCAGTCCACAGTGGGCTTCTCCCTTTCTATGGATTGAAGGAGGAAAGGGGGCAGATAGCTCCTTTCCTGACCTCAGATACTTAAAGGAAATCTGTCCTCTCCTGCTCCCCAAGTTAGAACACTTGCTGTAAATAATGGAAGTCTGAAAAGCAATTCTGACACATATGGCATTTAAATAGTCCTGACTAACAACCAACCTATTTTAAATACATGAATGTTTGATGACTTCTAAATTCTTTTTTTTTATTGAGTGATGAACAGTATACATAATTTGTTCATATTAGTAAGTTGTATTTGTCAAGTCTGCCCATGTATATGCTTAGGGATGTGTATGTATATGTGTTTGCAAGTGTTGGTTCACATTGTCCACTGTGAACAAAAAATATTTATTTCAAAGTAACACTGACTTAGGCACATGCAAATAAATTGATATTTTTTTCCTTTCAGAAATAACACATTCATTTACGAGCATATATAATCTATTCATTATAACCCCTATACACACATTAATAACAAAAGTATTTTTAGTTCATGAAGTAAGCATTGTGAAAAGTAGGCATTTAAAATTTTTTCGATGATTCTCATTGACCTAACTATTTGTTCACATACCTGTGACTAAAAAAGGCCAATGGCAGAGAGGATCTGTATAGAGAAAGATGAGGCACTTAGGAAAACTTGACAATTTGTTAAAATAATATGGGAACATTTCAATATTCCACAAAGAACAAATAAATCCAACCATGCATCTCATTGTGATCAGCTTTCATGCATAGTTTCCAAGTAAGTTTTTGTTGAAACTCTTTTTCAATGTCACAAAAATTATGGGAGCAATGTATTTGTTTAAGTTCCTACTCAAGTAGATCCTGTGACAAAGGATACAAGTACTTTATTATTTAAGATGTTCAAGAGGGCTGGGGTTGTAGCTCAATTGGTAGAGTGCTTGCCTAGCACACGTGAGGCACTGGGTTTGATCCTCAGTATCACATAAAAATAAAATAAAGATATTGTGTCCATCTACTATGGAAAACATTTTTAAAAAGAATTTAAGAAATATAAGTAAAGGAGTGGGGAATTGAAACATTGAAAGGACACAAATAGAACATGAATCTCTAAGCCAGTTATTTTCAGATATGAAACCTGTAAAGCAAACCAAACAACGTAACGTGGTGTTTTTTGTGATGTTATGGCTCCTACCACCCATCCCCTCTTTTTACTGTGAACTCCCTAAAGCAAGTACTACCTTTTTTATTTATTTGCATTTATTACAGTGACCCACAAATACGTATTTGCTGTCCATCTTCATAAATATGTAATACTAATTATTCAAAATAGATTGTAGATTCAATCATGTAAGATTTGTGTGATATTGAAGGAAGTTGATATCATAACTACATTTGATATGCATGTATGGACACACTGTCCTACTTATGGAAGCTTAAACAAATGTCACAATGTTGGTAGATTCCCTTATAGGATGTTAACTCTGAAGTTGTCATGGAAATGTAGGAACTAGTTTCCACCCACTACTACTCTCTTTGGAATCAAGAAAGATTTTTTTCTAGTTCTTAATCTTCCTCCAGTCTTTTATTGATCCCTCTCTCTCCAACCTCATCAGACCCCCATCTCCCCTTCAGAGAGTTCTGAAGGATTAAATCACCTGTCTGTATCTAATTACATGCATCCCTATATTGGTTTTTATGACAGATACAAGGAAGTATGAGATGCCAGTTTATGTATACCCTGTCCACAGTGCCTAACAGTCACATAAGATGAGTCAACTAAGGTTAAAAAAGCTCCATTTATCAACACAAAATTATTTTCTTTGAATTATAATATGGCACTGATCTTGTCTGAGTAACTTAACTTTGTTTTTAAAATGTTTGTGTGTGTATGTGTGTGTGTATGTATGTATGTATGTATGCTTCTGATTGCTAGCTGTTAGAGCTCCTGAATTAATACTTGATAATCAATATTCATTGTATAATGTGAGAATATGGTCCAGAGTAGTTAAGCATGACCTCTTTAAACATTGGTTCACAGCTACAAAATAAGAAATAATTACAACTATTTTTTAGAGTTATTTAGATATAAAGCACCAAGCAGATAGTAGGTGTTGAATAAATGTTCATTTCCTCTTGCCTTCTCCAGTTGACCTAATCAAATTACTCATTCAATTACTCACTGAGATTTTGGCTAATGATTAGTTAAAGAGTAACAATCCAGGAATTTTTTAAAAATCAAATCTACTGGTATTGGCTTCATTCTTGGATGAAAAAAGCACTTGCTATTTTGTCATAGTCCATTCCCTAATTTAAAAATTTTCTCCCTGAAGGCTTGAAATGGTTACCATTGGAAATTAATTCTGCTGTTTTAAGTTATTATTATTTACTACTAAAATATAAAATGTGAAATATTAGGTCACGATGCATTAGTCACACCATATAAATTAGTTATTAAAGAGTAATAAAATATAAAAAAATAATTTTTATAATAATAAAAATCAATCTGTCCTAGCAGAGATAAAAAGAAACACTCTACCCCAGACTTATTTTGTTGGTTTTTACAGCATTGGCTGGTCAGACAGTACTTTGTACAGTTTTGAATTAACACTGTGATTTAAAATGGAATAGAGCTCATAGACATCTTCACATTTCCCTTTACAAATGGGAAAAGTTGGCCGTGCTGGGCTCTCATTCCTGAGGGAAGGAGCAACCTACATAACAGTTGACTCCTTTGAGGATTTGCATTTTCAATATGTCCCAGCCCCCACACATCTGCCATTCCTTATTACTCTAATTCAGAGGACAAACGGAGTTCCTGTCCATCATCATTCTAAACTGTTTTGTTTTTTTCCTAACTCTCAGCCTGCTTTACTCCTTCACAGCACCTGCCTAGCTTCTGAGACAGAGAGGCTATGGTGGGGGGAGAGGACAGAAGCACAGAAGGGAGAGCACCATCTACAAAGGAGCTTCCATCTTCCCAGATTTTGAAAGACCCTACACTGACATGATAATGGCTAAATCTCTGATGAGAAAATACAAACAGGACACACAAAGGAGGTAATCTGAAGGAGATACTTTTCAGATGGACAGTAGCTTTATAGCCAATGCTTATGACTGATGGCAGAGACCCCTGCCTCATCCCCACCAGAATTAATGACTGGTCAGCAGAGGCAACAGGCACCTGGGGCACCTGGAGAGTGACCTGGATATCCTAGAAACTGGTTTGGGGAGGGATGAGAATGAGTACATCAGAAGAAAAGCCTCCTCACAGGAGTAAGGGAAGGTCACACCTCTGACTTCACAATGTGCTTTGGGCTGAGGGAAAGAATTTAGCCAACATCCAATACAATTTCAGTTCACCACAGGATCTCCCGGTGTTTTTCCTGGGTTACTGGTCTAGGGTTGAAAAACTGAGCCACAGCTGATCTTTTATTAAAATAAAAATGAAGGTCATCAGACAATTTTATCAGTCAGTAGTCAAAAGCTGCTTGGTTAGCTTTCATAAAAACTGACTTTTCACAAATATTTGATCCTCCCAATAAAATTTTTCAAATGCTTCCATAACTATTTGTCATGTTTTCAGTGACATCTGAAAGAAAGGAATAAAATAAAATAAAATAAAATAAAATAAACAGGAGTAATTTTAAGTTGGTAGCTCTTGCTCACAATTAGAATGCCTATCATTTGCTTCCAATATTTGAAGATTCCTGGATTCCCATTAGCTTTCACTGATGACTGCATTTGAAAATATCCAGCCAACACAAGTGTCTTTTAAGCTCCTAATGATGGTCACAAAATTCAATTTTTCATTTTCTTCAAGAGCATTTATTTAAACTGTTCCTAGTTCTCAGTCTTAAAATTCACAGAAAATCTTTCCTCTGGAACCATAAATTTTCTTGAGTCAGAGTCATAATCATACAGTGGTGATCATTTTTGTCTTAAAATCCTAGTGATTGAGCAAAATGGAAACACTTGAGCTCTTGACTGTGTGAACTGTCAGAAGTCCTGAATTGTTTTAAGTATTTTAACTATATTATCTATCTTAATTCTTACAACCACTCTGAATTCACCCATTTGATAACTGTAGAGACTGAGGCAGAGAGAAGTAAGTAATCAGACCTTGGTGTAAAGGGTCTAGGGGAGCGTCGGATGGAGAGACCACACAAGAGACTGACTCCATGCAATTGGCAAAAGGGGATTTATTGGGGATCCATTCCAGCGCGCTGGGGCTCCGTGTTCACTCAAGAAGGGAGAGCATCCCAGAGAGCCAAGAGCAGAGGTCAAGCAGAGCTTAAGTATACTTTTTGGAGAAGGCGGGGGGGGGGGGCATTGCATACATCAGAATAAATCATCATGAGGCACGGAAGGCGCGGGAAAATTAAACAACAACTCTGATACAGGATTAGTACATTCATTGGCGGGAACACTCTGGGAAGGGGTGATTGGTCACTCCTAAGTGGGGTACACATTTAAACTGATTGGTTTTGGAGCCTAGATGCTTACATGCCAAGCTACTTGGAGCCCTTAGCTATTAAACAACCAGGGAATCAATGGAAATATTTACTGGGCAGTTCAGGTATTGCCCTAACAGCTACAGAGATTACAGGTTCCGGGGTAGCAGAGGAATTGTAACAATACCAGGTCTTTACTTTTTAGTCCAGGACTTGTAATTTAGAAACCTTACAATGCCCGGTCTTTTACACTTTAACTCAGAATTTTGCAGCTTAGAATCAGCTTAGAAATTTTACCTTGACATTGGTAATATAATTCTTCAGTGCTTCTAAGCACTTTCTGATACCATTTTCTCTGCATAGCCCAGGTGTTATCCTCAGTGATTCAACTAGAGCCTTTCAACATCTAAGATGGAAAATAAAGTCAAATTGTCTCACCATTTGGGACACAGAAAGATAAGCCCATAATTTTGTACAGTTTGAAAAGCACAGTTTTCATTATGTTTTGTGTAAATGGCAGACCCTGAAGCTATGCACTGTACAGCTCACATTTACATATGCAGGGGACCTGCTAAAATACTCCCTCACACAAAATGGATTTAATTTTTCATTCCTTCAAGTGGTTCTAAGACTGAATGCCCCCCCTCACCGAAACAGCCTCCTCTTAGTCTTTCTTCATGATTGGTACCAAAATTTGACCTTAGATTCTCAAGATTAATATTACATCATCCAAAGACTGCTGGCAGTTCCTCAGGGTGAACTACAATATTCCTATCCATTTCTTTAGTTTCTAGTCATGGGGAGCAATAGTTGAAGACCTGGATTTTCAGAAATGATCTCTAAAAAGTTAGAGGCAGGCTGCATACAGGTTTAATTTTCTGAATCAGTGATCATGGTGGTGGCCTATCCATGCTGTTTCTGGGCTTAGCATGAAATGGTGAGTCACCAACCATCAATGGAATATGCAATGAACCAGCAGCCATTATTTTACCCTAGGTGTTAGTGACTCACAGCTGGCTCCTGACAACTTCACAGAGCTGGCCAAGGAGGCCAGATCAGAGACAGGATATATTCAACCTCAACCTCAACCCTGTTGAAAACGTCAAATCCTATCACTCACTTTATACTTTGCCTGATTTCCTCATGTCTCTATTGATATCTGCTTTTCTACATATTTCCCCCAGTTCATCATTATGACTGACACTTCACATGTGCTAATGCTTACATTCAATTTCTAATGGACACCCTATTGCTAAAGAAATTTGGGCCCAATTTTATACTCACGCTTCTTTCTAAACCTACTGACTATCTTCCTAATCCTATCTACTATCCCTTTTTGACTGGATGTTCTCTTCTACATTCAACCATCCAAGGTACAAGGTCCTATGCCATTGTATATGGATTTATCTGAGACATCTGTGCAGAATGTAATTCAAAGCTAAGTATCACAATCAAAGGCCCAATGCCCTTTTAGCCTTCAAATCGTACTTAGATTTCTGTTTTCATACATATATTTCACCTATATATTATAATATATACTATCACAGGTTCCCAATACCATTCTTCTTCCAGCAGAATGATTCCTAACCCAAATCGAACATGTTCTTAACCCCAAGCATTCACTGTTCCCTCAATCTAACTTTACAGAAGAGCAAGGACAGAGTTGATCTTACAATACAGGAATGTAGGGGATCTTCCACCTGTTAAGAACCTCAAAGGTCCATGCAGAAATGATCCCTGGAGAAGATGTAGGCAGCTAGGAAGGACCTGAGAGAGCAAAAGTCATCTTCGGTGGCAGACAACCTGGTCAGGATGAAGGGATGTGTCTGAATGAGCCTCTCTCTTCTTAATGTAGACAAGATGGACCAAACCAGGCCTGTGTGGAGAGCTTTTCCTGTGTGCCAATGGTTGATATACCATTCTAACTTGTGAAAGTGTCAGAGGAAGCAGGGGCAGCCTCAATCTCATGGGACCCTTGGAAGCAACAGTTAGGACAAAGTGATTTCCAAGGCAGTGACCTCATTCAGTTCCTGAAGGAAGTGACCTCACCACACTTCCTTGGTGATGGAACTCTCTGAACTTGGGATCCAGGAAGCCAGGTACCCAGAGGCAGTCCCAGTGCCAGTCCCAGTGAGCTCACGTGTTTGGATTTATCAAGGACAGAGTCAGTCTTTCTTGGTACCTACAGATGTGAGGATGGCCAATTGCCAGGAAAGCTCTGAAGGGGGTCTTTTTTGAGAAAGCAGGTATGGCTCACCCCTGGCTCCTGAAAACTTCACAGAATAGTCCAAGGAGGCCAGATCTGAGACAGGACGGGCCATTTCGGGGGAACATAGTATGGCCCACCAGTCAGAGGACACTGCGGATAGTCACAGACCTCCTTGGGGGAAGGAGGTGGCTTTGTGGGTGTGGGTGTGAGTTTGTGGTTTTGTCTCATGTTCTGAGAAGAGCTAGGAAAGGCGGTTTGTTTTGTTTGGAGTAGACTGTTTCTAACAAGTCTTTTGACAAGGCGAGTGTTGCTATGTCTGTGTATCCCACTGTGTCCGTGGTTGTAGACATTAGAAAAGAGAATGCATCAATGGATGTGTCCTGTCTAGTAGAAAGATTCCAGCATTCATCCTGCTCAATTTATGAATGGACTGCAGCTTGCCTTATCCATGGGCAACACCTCCTATCTTCCTAATGTCCTGTTTTCTTCCTGAATTCTGGCCACTCTTCAGAATAGGCTCATGGATTTGTGTCCAAGATATGTACCACCTCCAAGCTTGGTGACATGGCCATGTACTGGATAGCTGAAAGGAATGGCGAGCATCTCAGAAAACTCAGATATCAGTGGGCCCAGTAAAGTCTCAGTGGAGAAAGCCTGCTTTGGGCCTTTTGCTTACCTATTGTTCTGTTTCCCTGGATGTCAGCAAGGTGTTTGCCTCAGGACACCCCTTCGTGAAGCCTCAAGAAAACCATTTTCAAATGCAAACGAACAGGCATCACCTGTGGCTCTTTGCTTAATTGCTTTGCAAAGGGATGTGTCTGAATCAGCCTCTTGGCCCTGTGTGAGGCTGTGGCTTAGATTGTCAGCACCTGATGGATCTCAAGAAAGATCTTATATGTGCATCCAAAGCCAATATAGCAAAAAAGCAGTCATTGTGGATGAAGTCTCTCGCCTTCCTTTGTAAGGTTCCTGATCTCCATCAAGTGAGAATAGGGATCCTTTGGGTCAAATGAGTTCTTCAAAGCCCTGCAGCGGCTAGGCATTATGTGCTTAGATTTTCTCATGACTCCAATTCACACAAAGAATCTATACCCCACCATCAGCAGGCCTCAATGTGAAGAAGCTGAGCAGTATTAATGGCAGGACTATTTGATCACTCCTGGTTCAAAGGAAGGGTGTACAGTCCACCCTGACATTAGGCTAATGAGGGGCAAGGAAGCTGATTGTAAACACTGTCTTAGGCTGTTCCCCTCCTGGAAACCTCCAGCCAGCGGTTGTGAGGATTGTCTATATTGAAGAAGATGAGGGCCTTGTGGCAGTGTTTCGGTTTGAATTGTGGTCATTTGTGTGGCTGTGGAAGAGATGACTGGGTCCCCCTGGGCTTGAACTCTGGTGTGATTCCCCTTGGAGACTGAGTTCTGGAACTGACCTCAGAGAAGTCTTGACATGAATTGTGTTGGGATTATTGGAGGTCACGCATGAGAGTCACCCTTGGAAACTGAGATAGAAGCCCAGGGTGACTTTCCACAAAACACTGGGAATCTCAGCCAGGATATAACATGATTTTATTCTTAAAGACCTGGCAGCCATAGTTGAGAGTCAAGACACACATGGACCTCACATTGTAGACCTCAGTGGGCCTGGTTTCATGTGACTTTTTGGCCACTCTTTGGGAAGCCTTGTTTGTGAGAGTTCTCCAGAGCTTTCATTGAAATGATCCTCCTCACCATTTAATGGTTCCTGAATGAATGGAAACCCACAGTGCCTCCGACTTCATCCTTTAAAAATGGCTAGATAAATACCATGCAATCTTTGAAATTCCCACCAGGTGGCACTGGAGAACTTTTGGATGTCCTGTTGCTGATCATGAGTGTACCATGCAGGGGCCTTGATTGACTGGGTTGCATGAAAATGGTTTAGAAAGAGATGCCAGTAAGTTGGGGCCTGCTGATTAGTGGGCCTAGAGCAGTGGTGTGCAGGTGTGTGATAAAACATCTGTGGTGGGGCCATGTGGATCTGCCATGGGCTTCCAAATGGCTTGTGACTGACATGGTGCAGCCAGCAGACCCTTGTATGTAAAGGCATCTTGTTATATGGAGAGGTTTCAGGGCAATGTTCAGAATGAGGTTGCTATGGTCAAGAGGGCAAGCTCTGTGGGATAGAAGCCTGGTTGGTGCATACTCCTAGGACCTTGACCCACCACACTTCACAGAATTCCCTCCACCACTGTGTCCCAGTTGAACTGCTTGTATTTCGTGAAGGAAATTTTAAACTCCTAGTGTAGCAGCAAGAAACACCAAGAAAGATGAGGATTACCAAATGGATTCACAGTCCCCACGGGGAGACACTTAGCCCCCAGTGGCCACAGTTTACCTACAAAGAGAGAATTCAGCACTTCTGCCTCATGTTCATTGGAAAATCAGAAACCATGTCCTCCAGGTCACATAGATGCAGACCCAGCTTTGATGGTCTCACTACAAAGGAAGCTAAAGCTCCTGACAACAACATATATTTCAAGAGCCCAACCTCAGAGGCAGTTTCTCAAGAAGTCTTTAGGCCAGCAGAGCTCCATGTTTGTGGAGTGTTTATCCTGTCCCTTACTTATGGAAACTCCTCTACCACCTCCAAAGTTGTGAACTCCTGAGCATTTTTCATTCCACATATGTATTCAAAGATTTTCTAACTCTTCTCCTCCAATTGCATCTTACTTGGGGCGAGGGTAATGTCAAGGCATTGTTCTGGATGAAGGTGGGAAGATTTTGGGGTAGCACATATTTGAATACACATTGGATTCATTTTCCTATTTTCCATTCCAAATACTGAATCCCTGACACTAACCCATACCCTACTAGACTCTGACTACGAATCCTAATATGATGGAGAAAAATAACCCAAACAGAATAGAAATACAAGCACTTCAGAGGAGGCATGGTGTGTAGTTGGACAGGCCTTTGGCATTATAAAGAGTAGGTGTTATGAATCTAGTCCAATGTAATAGTTCTCCATGTGATTTTAAAGTTAACAAGTATGTGAATTCCTGTCTCCCTTTCTCTGTAGCCTATTCAACACATGTATTTTTACATGCACATATAGAATCCTACCTGGTTTCCAGCTACATTCTTGTGAGGTGGCTGACTTGGCAGATACAAACTGTGAGAAGAGATCACTCCTCCTAAATGCTGTTGGAACTGAAAATCAACCTATGGGTAAGCTTCCTACTTGAACAACATGATACATAAATCCATGTTCAGTAAAATAAATATTTTTGGATCTGTGGATGATATATATTTCATGATGAATTTCAATTGGCATATATATTTCTACTTTTTAATGTGTCTGTGTGTGTGTGTTTTGTGTGTATATATATATATATATATATATATATATATATATATGTATATATACTCACACACACACTCTCCAGATTATTAAAAATATAAAATATATGTGTCTTATTTTACACTCCCTAAATTTATGTACACGTATGTGGATTTATAAGCAACTTTTCACAAGATTAGTCTCAGAAATATTCATCCACCTGAAATACATATTTTTTTTCTAGTACTGAAAACTAACTTCAGTGAATGGTGCAAAGAAATCCTAACATTTCTACAGTAACTGACCCTGTTTAACATCAATGCAAGTAGACTCCTATGGGACATGATGTGTATTTTGACATTCATTTTTATTCAACACTGGTACATTAGTATTTCTTCAGTTGATACACATCATAGGATATATATTTCATCCTCAAGTTCACAAATTTCTAGGCATTTGGTTCACTTTCAATCAAATCCTACTTCAGAACACATGTATCCCTTCATGTTTCTTGACTGGTCTTTTAATGAGACTTCTTTCCAAACACATTATTTTGGATTTCCATAATCACTTTTGAAGCAAAACTCACACACCATTAAGGGTAAACCATAACCCTAATATTACCATTAGATGTATAACTGGTTGGCATGAATGATCCCGTATCAGTATAAGATTTCCTATATATTTTCAGATATCAATTCAATCCAGTATTCAAATTTTAACCATTTATATTCTTCATTCACAGTATGGTCTATTCATGCATTATCTCTATACTCACAGACCCAGGGTACACCTATTTGTACCCCCGAATGCTAATTTATAGGTCTTCAAAATATTGCTCCCAAAAATGGTGAAAGAAATACTCACATCACCTTATCTACATATACATTGTATCACAGTGATATTCTGCACACAAAATGCAAAGGTCACACTTATGATTGTACCAAAGCCTAAGTGGAAAGTGAGCATGGATTACTAAAACATCCTTGTCCAGGTTGCCTAATGCTCTCAAATGTCAATTTTATTTGTGACTACACATTTGTTTCTGCCTGAGATTATATATTCAACCTCAACCCTGTTGAAAATGTCTAATCCTATCACTCACTTTATACTTTGCCTGATTTCCTAATGTCGATATTCATTTTTGCATTCCTACCTATTTTCCCCAGTTCATCATTGTGACTGACTCTTCACATGTGCTGACATTTACATTCACTCTCTAACAGACAGCCTATTGCTAAAGAAATTTTGGTCCAAATTTTATACTCACCCTTCTTCCTAAACCTACTGACTATCTTCCTAATCCTACCTACTATCCCTTTTTGACTGCATGTTCTCTTCTACATTGAATCATTTAAGGTATAAGGTCCTATGCCATTGTATATGGATTTATCAGAGACATCTGTGCAGAATGTATTTCAAAGCTAAGTATCCCAATCAACGGCCCAATGCCCTTCTGGCCTTCAAATCTTACTTAGATTTCTGTTTTCATACATATATTTCACCTCGGTATTATTATAAATATCACAGGTTCCCAATACCATTTTACATCCAGGAGAATGATTCCTAACCCAAATCGAACATGTTCTTAACCCCAAGCATACACTGTTCCCTCAATCTAACTTTACAGAAGAGCAGGGACAGAGTTGGTCTTACAATACAAGAATGTAGGGGATCTTCCACCTACTGAGAACCTCAAAGGTCCATGGAGAAATGATCCCTGGAGAAGATGTAGGCAGCTAGGAAGGACCTGAGAGAGCAAAAGTCATCTTCGGTGGCAGACAACCTGGTCAGGATGAAGGGATGTGTCTGAATGAGCCTCTCTCTTCTTAATGTAGACATGATGGACCAAACCAGGCCTGTGTGGAGAGCTTTTCCTGGGTGCCTATGGTTGACATACTATTCCAACTTGTTAAAGTGTCACAGGAAGCAGGGGCAGCCTCCATCTCATGGGACCCTTGGAAGCAACAATTAGGACAAAGTGGTTTCCAAGGCAGTGACCTCATTCAGTTCCTGAAGGAAGTGACCTCACCACACTTCCTTGGTGATGGAACTCTCTGAACTTGGGATCCAGGAAGCCAGGCACCCAGAGGCAGTCCCAGTGCCAGTCCCAGTGGGCTCCCTTGTTGGATTTACCACTAACTGAGTCAGTCTTTCTTGGTACCTACAGATGTGAGGATGGCCAATTGCCAGGAAAGCTCCGAAGGGGGTCTTTCCTGAGAAAGCAGGTAGTGGCTCACCCCTGGCTCCTATCAAGTTCACAGAAGTAGCCAAGGGGGCCAGATCTGAGACAGGACAGGCCATTTCGGGGGAACATAGTATGACCCAGCAGTCAGAGGACACTGCGGGTAGTCACAGACCTCCTTGGGGGAAGGATGTGGCTTTGTGGGTGTGGGTGTAAATTTGTGGTTTTGTCTAATGTTGTGAGAAGAGGTAGGAAAGGAGGTTTGTTTGGTTCAAAGTGGACTGTTTCTAGCATGTCTTTTGACAAGGCGAGTGTTGCTATGTCTGTGTATCCCACTGTGTCCGTGGTTGTAGACATTAGAAAAGAGAATGCATCAATGGATGTGTCCTGTCTAGTAGAAAGCTTCCAGCATTCATCCTGCTCAATTTATGAATGGACTGCAGCTTGCCTTATCCATGGGCAACACCTCCTATCTTCCTAATGTCCTGTTTTCTTCCTGAATTCTGGCCACTCGTCAGAATAGGCTCATGGTTTAGTGTCCAAGATATGTACCACCTCCAAGCTTGGTGACATGGCCATGTACTGGATAGCTGAAAGGAATGGCGAGCATCTCAGAAAACTCAGATATCAGTGGGCCCAGTAAAGTCTCAGTGGAGAAAGCCTGCTTTGGGCCTTTTGCTTACCTATTGTTCTGTTTCCCTGGATGTCAGCAAGGTGTTTGCCTCAGGACACCCCTTTGTGAAGCCTCAAGAAAACCATTTTCAAATGCAAACGAACAGGCATCACCTGTGGCTCTTTGCTTAATTGCTTTGCATAGGGATGTGTCTGAATCAGCCTCTTGGCCCTGTGTGAGGCTGTGGCTTAGATTGTCAGCACCTGATGGATCTCAAGAAAGATCTTATATGTGCATCCAAAGCCAATATAGCAAATAAGCAGTCATTGTGGATGAAGTCTCTCGCCTTTCTCTGTAAGGTTCCTGACCTCCATCAAGTGAGAATAGGGTTCCTTTGGGTCAAATGAGTTCTTCAAAGCCCTGCAGCGGCTAGGCATTATGTGCTTAGATTTTCTCATGACTCCAATTCACACAAAGAATCTATACCCCACCATCAGCAGGCCTCAATGTGGAGAAGCTGAGCAGTATTAAAGGCAGGACTATTTGATCACTCCTGGTTCAAAGGAAGGGTGTACAGGCCACCCTGACATTAGGCTAATGAGGGGCAAGGAAGCTTATTGTAAACACTGTCTTAGGCTGTTCCCCTCCTGGAAAACTCCAGCCAGAGGTTGTGAGGATTGTCTATATGGAAGAAGATGAGGGCCTTGTGGCAGTGTTTCGGTTTGAATTGGAGTCATTTGTGTGGCTGTGGAAGAGATTACTGGGTCCTCCTGGGCTTGAACTCTGGTGTGATTCCTCATGGAGGCTGAGTTCTGGAACTGACCTCAGAGAAATATTGCCATGAATTGTGTTGGGATTTTTTGAGGTCACCCATGAGAGTCACCCTTGGAAACTGAGATCGAAGCCCAGGGTGACTTTCCACAAAACACTGGGAATCTCAGCCAGGATATAACATGATTTTATTCTTAAAGACCTGGCAGCCATAGTTGAGAGTCAAAACACACATGAAACTCACATTGTAGACCTCAGTGGGCCTGGTTTCATGTGACGTTTTGGCCACTCTTTGGGAAGGCTTGTTTGTTAGAGTTCTCCAGAGCTTTCATTGAAATGATCTTTCTCACCATTTAATCGTTCCTGAATGAATGGAAACACACAGTGCTTCCAACTTCATCTTTTAGAAATTGCTAGATAAATACCATTCAATCTTTGAAATTCCCATGACCAGGTGCCACTGGAGAACTTTTGGATGTCCTGTTGCTGATCATGAGTGTACCATGCAGGTGCCTTGATTGTCTGGGTTGCATGAAAATGGTGTAGAAAAGAGATGCCAGTAAGTTGAGGCCTGCAGATTAGTGGGCCTAGAGCAGTGGTGTGCAGGTGTGTGATAAAACAACTGTGGTGGGGCCATGTGGATCTGCCATGGGCTTCCAAATGGCTTGTGACTGACATGGTGCAGCCAGCAGACCCTTCTATGTAAAGGCATCTTGTTATATGGAGAGGTTTCAGGGCAATGTTCAGAATGAGGTTTCTATGGTCAAGAGGGCAAGCTCTGTGGGATAGAAGCCTGGTTGGTGCATACTCCTAGGACCCTGACACACCACACTTCACAGAATTCCCTCCACCACTGTGTCCCAGTTGAACTCCTTGTATTTCGTGAAGGAAATTTTAAACTCCTAGTGTAGCAGCAAGAAACACCAAGAAAGATGAGGATTACTAAATGGATTTACAGTCCCCACTGGGAGACACTTAGCCCCCAGTGGCCACAGTTTACCTACAAAGAGAGAATTCAGCACTTCTGCCTCATGTTCATTGGAAAATCAGAAACCATGTCCTCCAGGTCACATAGATGCAGACCCAGCTTTGATGGTCTCACTACAAAGGAAGCTAAAGCTCCTGACAACAACATATATTTCAAGAGCCCAACCTCAGAGGCAGTTTCTCAAGAAGTCTTTAGGCCAGCAGAGCTCCATGTTTGTGGAGTGTTTATCCTGTCCCTTACTTATGGAAACTCCTCTACCACCTCCAAAGTTGTGAACTCCTGAGCATTTTTCATTCCACATATGTATTCAAAGATTTTCTAACTCTTCTCCTCCAATTGCATCTTACTTAGGGCGAGGGTAATGTCAAGGCATTATTCTGGATGAAGGTGGGAAGATTTTTGGGTAGCACATATTTGAATACACATTGGATTCATTTTCCTATTTTCCATTCCAAATACTGAATCCCTGACACTAACCCATACCCTACTAGACTCTGACTACGAATCCTAATATGATGGAGAAAAATAACCCAAACAGAATAGAAATACAAGCACTTCAGAGGAGGCATGGTGTGTAGTTGGACAGGCCTTTTGCATTATAAAGAGTAGGTGTTATGAATCTAGTCCAATGTAATAGTTCTCCATGTGATTTTAAAGTTAACAAGTATGTGAATTCCTGTCTCCCTTTCTCTGTAGCCTATTCAACACATGTATTTTTACATGCACATATAGAATCCTACCTGGTTTCCAGCTACATTCTTGTGAGGTGGCTGACTTGGCAGATACAAACTGTGAGAAGAGATCACTCCTCCTAAATGCTGTTGGAACTGAAAATCAACCTATGGGTAAGCTTCCTACTTGAACAACATGATACATAAATCCATGTTCAGTAAAATAAATATTTTTGGATCTGTGGATGATATATATTTCATGATGAATTTCAATTGGCATATATATTTCTACTTTTTAATGTGTCTGTGTGTGTGTGTTTTGTGTGTATATATATATATATACATATATATATATATGTATATATACTCACACACACACTCTCCAGATTATTAAAAATATAAAATATATGTGTCTTATTTTACACTCCCTAAATTTATGTACACGTATGTGGATTTATAAGCAACTTTTCACAAGATTAGTCTCAGAAATATTCATCTACCTGAAATACATATTTTTTTTCTAGTACTGAAAACTAACTTCAGTGAATGGTGCAAAGAAATCCTAACATTTCTACAGTAACTGACCCTGTTTAACATCAATGCAAATAGACTCCTATGGGACATGATGTGTATTTTGACATTCATTTTTATTCAACACTGGTACATTAGTATTTCTTCAGTAGATACACATCATAGGATATATATTTCATCCTCAAGTTCACAAATTTCTAGGCATTTGGTTCACTTGCAATCAAATCCTACTTCAGAACTCATGTATCCCTTCATGTTTCTTGACTGGTCTTTTAATGAGACTTCTTTCCAAACACATTATTTTGGATTTCCATAATCACTTTTGAAGCAAAACTCACACACCATTAAGGGTAAACCATAACCCTAATATTACCATTAGATGTATAACTGGCTGGCATGAATGATCCCGTATCAGTATAAGATTTCCTATATATTTTCAGATATCAATTCAATCCAGTATTCAAATTTTAACCATTTATATTCTTCATTCACAGTATGGTCTATTCATGCATTATCTCCATACTCACAGACCCAGGGTACACCTATTTGTACCCCCCGAATGCTAATTTATAGGTCTTCAAAATATTGCTCCCAAAAATGGTGAAAGAAATACTCACATCACCTTATCTACATATACATTGTATCACAGTGATATTCTGCACACAAAATGCAAAGGTCACACTTATGATTGTACCAAAGCCTAATTGAAAAGTGAGCATGGATTACTAAAACATCCTTGTCCAGGTTGCCTTATGCTCTCAAATGTCAATTTTATTTGTGACTACACATTTGTTTCTGCCTAAGATTACATATTCAACCTCAACCCTGTTGAAAATGTCTAATCCTATCACTCACTTTATACTTTGCCTGATTTCCTAATGTCGATATTCATTTTTGCTTTCCTACCTATTTTCCCCAGTTCATCATTGTGACTGACTCTTCACATGTGCTGACATTTACATTCACTCTCTAACAGACAGCCTATTGCTAAAGAAATTTTGGTCCAAATTTTATACTCACCCTTCTTCCTAAACCTACTGACTATCTTCCTAATCCTACCTACTATCCCTTTTTGACTGCATGTTCTCTTCTACATTGAATCATTTAAGGTATAAGGTCCTATGCCATTGTATATGGATTTATCAGAGACATCTGTGCAGAATGTATTTCAAAGCTAAGTATCCCAATCGAGGGCCCAATGCCCTTCTGGCCTTCAAATCTTACTTAGATTTCTGTTTTCATACATATATTTCACCTCGGTATTATTATAAATATCACAGGTTCCCAATACCATTCTTCATCCAGCAGAATGTTTCCTAACCCAAATGGAACATGTTCTTAAACCCAAGCATACACTGTTCCCTCAATCTAACTTTACAGAAGAGCAGGGACAGAGTTGGTCTTACAATACAAGAATGTAGGGGATCTTCCACCTGCTGAGAACCTCAAAGGTCCATGGAGAAATGATCCCTGGAGAAGATGTAGGCAGCTAGGAAGGATCTGAGAGAGCAAAAGTCATCTTCGGTGGCAGACAACCTGGTCAGGATGAAGGGATGTGTCTGAATGAGCCTCTCTCTTCTTAATGTAGACAAGATGGACCAAACCAGGCCTGTGTGGAGAGCTTTTCCTGGGTGCCTATGGTTGACATACCATTCTAACTTGTGAAAGTGTCACAGGAAGAAGGGGCAGCCTCCATCTCATGAGACCCTTAGAAGCAACAGTTAGGACAAAGTGGTTTCCAAGGCAGTGACCTCATTCAGTTCCTGAAGGAAGTGA
This sequence comes from Ictidomys tridecemlineatus, assembly GCF_052094955.1. NCBI lineage: Eukaryota > Metazoa > Chordata > Mammalia > Rodentia > Sciuridae > Ictidomys > Ictidomys tridecemlineatus. Next base: position 27,521 of record NW_027523875.1, on the reverse strand, counting down.
CCTCACCACACTTCCTTGGTGATGGAACTGTCTGAACTTGGGATCCAGGAAGCCAGGCACCCAGAGGCAGTCCCAGTGCCAGTCCCAGTGGGCTCACTTGTCTGGATTTACCACGGACAGAGTCAGTCTTTCTTGGTACCTACAGATGTGAGGATGGCCAATTGCCAGGAAAGCTCCGAAGGGGGTCTTTCCTGGGAAAGCAGGTAGTGGCTCACCCCTGGCTCCTGTCAACTTCACAGAAGTGGCCACGGAGGCCAGATCTGAGACAGGACAGGCCATTTCGGGGGAACATAGTATGGCCCACCAGTCAGAGGACACTGCGGGTAGTCACAGACCTCCTTGGGGGAAGGAGGTGGCTTTGTGGGTGTGGGTGTGAATTTGTGGTTTTGTCTAATGTTGTGAGAAGAGGTAGGAAAGGAGGTTTGTTTGGTTCAAAGTGGACTGTTTCTAGCATGTCTTTTGACAAGGCGAGTGTTGCTATGTCTGTGTATCCCACTGTGTCCGTGGTTGTAGACATTAGAAAAGAGAATGCATCAATGGATGTGTCCTGTCTAGTAGAAAGCTTCCAGCATTCATCCTGCTCAATTTATGAATGGACTGCAGCTTGCCTTATCCATGGGCAACACCTCCTATCTTCCTAATGTCCTGTTTTCTTCCTGAATTCTGGCCACTCTTCAGAATAGGCTCATGGTTTTGTGTCCAAGATATGTACCACCTCCAAGCTTGGTGACATGGCCATGTACTGGATAGCTGAAAGGAATGGCGAGCATCTCAGAAAACTCAGATATCAGTGGGCCCAGTAAAGTCTCAGTGGAGAAAGCCTGCTTTGGGCCTTTTGCTTACCTATTGTTCTGTTTCCCTGGATGTCAGCAAGGTGTTTGCCTCAGGACACCCCTTCGTGAAGCCTCAAGAAAACCATTTTCAAATGCAAACGAACAGGCATCACCTGTGGCTCTTTGCTTAATTGCTTTGCAAAGGGATGTGTCTGAATCAGCCTCTTGGCCCTGTGTGAGGCTGTGGCTTAGATTGTCAGCACCTGATGGATCTCAAGAAAGATCTTATATGTGCATCCAAAGCCAATATAGCAAAAAAGCAGTCATTGTGGATGAAGTCTCTCGCCTTCCTTTGTAAGGTTCCTGATCTCCATCAAGTGAGAATAGGGATCCTTTGGGTCAAATGAGTTCTTCAAAGCCCTGCAGCGGCTAGGCATTATGTGCTTAGATTTTCTCATGACTCCAATTCACACAAAGAATCTATACCCCACCATCAGCAGGCCTCAATGTGAAGAAGCTGAGCAGTATTAAAGGCAGGACTATTTGATCACTCCTGGTTCAAAGGAAGGGTGTACAGGCCACCCTGACATTAGGCTAATGAGGGGCAAGGAAGCTTATTGTAAACACTGTCTTAGGCTGTTCCCCTCCTGGAAACCTCCAGCCAGAGGTTGTGAGGATTGTCTATATTGAAGAAGATGAGGGCCTTGTGGCAGTGTTTCAGTTTGAATTGTGGTCATTTGTGTGGCTGTGGAAGAGATGACTGGGTCCCCCTGGGCTTGAACTCTGGTGTGATTCCCCTTGGAGACTGAGTTCTGGAACTGACCTCAGAGAAGTCTTGACATGAATTGTGTTGGGATTATTGGAGGTCACGCATGAGAGTCACCCTTGGAAACTGAGATAGAAGCCCAGGGTGACTTTCCACAAAACACTGGGAATCTCAGCCAGGATATAACATGATTTTATTCTTAAAGACCTGGCAGCCATAGTTGAGAGTCAAAACACACATGAAACTCACATTGTAGACCTCAGTGGGCCTGGTTTCATGTGACGTTTTGGCCACTCTTTGGGAAGGCTTGTTTTTTAGAGTTCTCCAGAGCTTTCATTGAAATGATCTTTCTCACCATTTAATCGTTCCTGAATGAATGGAAACACACAGTGCCTCCAACTTCATCTTTTAGAAATTGCTAGATAAATACCATTCAATCTTTGAAATTCCCATGACCAGGTGCCACTGGAGAACTTTTGGATGTCCTGTTGCTGATCATGAGTGTACCATGCAGGTGCCTTGATTGTCTGGGTTGCATGAAAATGGTGTAGAAAAGAGATGCCAGTAAGTTGAGGCCTGCAGATTAGTGGGCCTAGAGCAGTGGTGTGCAGGTGTGTGATAAAACAACTGTGGTGGGGCCATGTGGATCTGCCATGGGCTTCCAAATGGCTTGTGACTGACATGGTGCAGCCAGCAGACCCTTCTATGTAAAGGCATCTTGTTATATGGAGAGGTTTCAGGGCAATGTTCAGAATGAGGTTGCTATTGTCAAGAGGGCAAGCTCTGTGGGATAGAAGCCTGGTTGGTGCATACTCCTAGGACCCTGACCCACCACACTTCACAGAATTCCCTCCACCACTGTGTCCCAGTTGAACTCCTTGTATTTTGTTAAGAAAATTTTAAACTCGTAGTGTAGCAGCAAGAAACACCACGAAAGGTGATTATGACCAAATGGATTCACAGTCCCCACGGGGAGACACTTAGCCCCCAGTGGCCACAGTTTACCTACAAAGAGAGAATTCAGCACTTCTGCTTCATGTTCATTGAAAAATCAGAAACCATGTCCTCCAGGTCAATAGATGGAGACCCAGCTTTGATGTTCTCACTACAAAGGAAGCTAAAGCTCCTGACAACAACATATATTTCAATAGCCCAACCTCATAGGCAGTTTCTCAAGAAGTCTTTAGGCCAGCAGAGCTCCATGTTTGTGGAGTGTTTATCCTGTCCCTTACTTATGGAAACTCTTCTACCACCTCCAAAGTTGTGAACTCCTGAGCATTTTTCATTCTACATATGTATTCAAAGATTTTCTAACTCTTCTCCTCCAATTGCATCTTACCTGGGGCGAGGGTAATATCAAGGCATTATTCTGGATGAAGGTGGGAAGATTTTTGGGTAGCACATATTTGAATAAACATTGGATTCATTTTCCTATTTTCCATTCCAAATACTGAATTCCTGACACTAACCCATATCCTACTAGACTCTGACTACGAATCCTAATATGATGGAGAAAAATAACCCAAACAGAATAAAAATACAAGCAGTTCAGAGGAGGCATGGTGTGTAGTTGGACAGGCCTTTTTCATTATAAAGGGTAGGTGTTATGAATTTAGTCCAATGTAATAGTTCTCCATGTGTTTTTCAAGTTAACATGTATGTGAATTCCTGTCTTTCTTTCTCTGTATCCTATTCAACACATGTATTTTTACATGCACATATAGAATCCTACCTGGTTTCCTAGCTACATTCTTGTGAGTTGGCTAACTTGGCAGATACAAACTGTGAGAAGAGATCACTCCTCCTAAATCCTGTTGGAACTGAAAATCAACCTATGGGTAAGCTTCCTACTTGAACAACATGATACATAAATCCATGTTCAGTAAAATAAATATTTTTGGATCTGTGGATGATATATATTTCATGATGAATTTCAATTGGCATATATATTTCTACTTTTTAATGTGTCTGTGTGTGTGTTTTGTGTATATATATATATATATATATATATATATATGTATATATACTCACACACACTCTCCAGATTATTAAAAATATAAAATATATGTGTCTTATTTTACACTCCCTAAATTTATGTACACGTATGTGGATTTATAAGCAACTTTTCACAAGATTAGTCTCAGAAATATTCATCCACCTGAAATACATATTTTTTTTCTAGTACTGAAAACTAACTTCAGTGAATGTTGCAAAGAAATCCTAACATTTCTACAGTAACTGACCCTGTTTAACATCAATGCAAGTAGACTCCTATGGGACATGATGTGTATTTTGACATTCATTTTTATTCAACACTGGTACATTAGTATTTCTTCAGTTGATACACATCATAGGATATATATTTCATCCTCAATTTCGCAAATTTCTAGGCATTTGGTTCACTTTCAATCAAATCCTACTTCAGAACACATGTATCCCTTCATGTTTCTTGACTGGTCTTTTAATGAGACTTCTTTCCAAACACATTATTTTGGATTTCCATAATCACTTTTGAAGCAAAACTCACACACCATTAAGGGTAAACCATAACCCTAATATTACCATTAGATGTATAACTGGCTGGCATGAATGATCCCGTATCAGTATAAGATTTCCTATATATTTTCAGATATCAATTCAATCCAGTATTCAAATTTTAACCATTTATATTCTTCATTCACAGTATGGTCTATTCATGCATTATCTCCATACTCACAGACCCAGGGTACACCTATTTGTACCCCCGAATGCTAATTTATAGGTCTTCAAAATATTGCTCCCAAAAATGGTGAAAGAAATACTCACATCACCTTATCTACATATACATTGTATCACAGTGATATTCTGCACACAAAATGCAAAGGTCACACTTATGATTGTACCAAAGCCTAATTGGAAAGTGAGCATGGATTACTAAAACATCCTTGTCCAGGTTGCCTAATGCTCTCAAATGTCAATTTTATTTGTGACTACACATTTGATTCTGCCTAAGATTATATATTCAACCTCAACCCTGTTGAAAATGTCTAATCCTATCACTCACTTTATACTTTGCCTGATTTCCTAATGTCGATATTCATTTTTGCTTTCCTACCTATTTTCCCCAGTTCATCATTGTGACTGACTCTTCACATGTGCTGACATTTACATTCACTCTCTAACAGACAGCCTATTGCTAAAGAAATTTTGGTCCAAATTTTATACTCACCCTTCTTCCTAAACCTACTGACTATCTTCCTAATCCTACCTACTATCCCTTTTTGACTGCATGTTCTCTTCTACATTGAATCATTTAAGGTATAAGGTCCTATGCCATTGTATATGGATTTATCAGAGACATCTGTGCAGAATGTATTTCAAAGCTAAGTATCCCAATCAAGGGCCCAATGCCCTTCTGGCCTTCAAATCTTACTTAGATTTCTGTTTTCATACATATATTTCACCTCGGTATTATTATAAATATCACAGGTTCCCAATACCATTCTTCATCCAGCAGAATGTTTCCTAACCCAAATGGAACATGTTCTTAACCCCAAGCATACACTGTTCCCTCAATCTAACTTTACAGAAGAGCAGGGACAGAGTTGGTCTTACAATACAAGAATGTAGGGGATCTTCCACCTGCTGAGAACCTCAAAGGTCCATGGAGAAATGATCCCTGGAGAAGATGTAGGCAGCTAGGAAGGATCTGAGAGAGCAAAAGTCATCTTCGGTGGCAGACAACCTGGTCAGGATGAAGGGATGTGTCTGAATGAGCCTCTCTCTTCTTAATGTAGACAAGATGGACCAAACCAGGCCTGTGTGGAGAGCTTTTCCTGGGTGCCTATGGTTGACATACCATTCTAACTTGTGAAAGTGTCACAGGAAGAAGGGGCAGCCTCCATCTCATGAGACCCTTAGAAGCAACAGTTAGGACAAAGTGGTTTCCAAGGCAGTGACCTCATTCAGTTCCTGAAGGAAGTGACCTCACCACACTTCCTTGGTGATGGAACTCTCTGAACTTGGGATCCAGGAAGCCAGGCACCCAGAGGCAGTCCCAGTGCCAGTCCCAGTGGGCTCACTTGTCTGGATTTACCACGGACAGAGTCAGTCTTTCTTGGTACCTACAGATGTGAGGATGGCCAATTGCCAGGAAAGCTCCGAAGGGGGTCTTTCCTGGGAAAGCAGGTAGTGGCTCACCCCTGGCTCCTGTCAACTTCACAGAAGTGGCCACGGAGGCCAGATCTGAGACAGGACAGGCCATTTCGGGGGAACATAGTATGGCCCACCAGTCAGAGGACACTGCGGGTAGTCACAGACCTCCTTGGGGGAAGGAGGTGGCTTTGTGGGTGTGGGTGTGAATTTGTGGTTTTGTCTAATGTTGTGAGAAGAGGTAGGAAAGGAGGTTTGTTTGGTTCAAAGTGGACTGTTTCTAGCATGTCTTTTGACAAGGCGAGTGTTGCTATGTCTGTGTATCCCACTGTGTCCGTGGTTGTAGACATTAGAAAAGAGAATGCATCAATGGATGTGTCCTGTCTAGTAGAAAGCTTCCAGCATTCATCCTGCTCAATTTATGAATGGACTGCAGCTTGCCTTATCCATGGGCAACACCTCCTATCTTCCTAATGTCCTGTTTTCTTCCTGAATTCTGGCCACTCTTCAGAATAGGCTCATGGTTTAGTGTCCAAGATATGTACCACCTCCAAGCTTGGTGACATGGCCATGTACTGGATAGCTGAAAGGAATGGCGAGCATCTCAGAAAACTCAGATATCAGTGGGCCCAGTAAAGTCTCAGTGGAGAAAGCCTGCTTTGGGCCTTTTGCTTACCTATTGTTCTGTTTCCCTGGATGTCAGCAAGGTGTTTGCCTCAGGACACCCCTTCGTGAAGCCTCAAGAAAACCATTTTCAAATGCAAACGAACAGGCATCACCTGTGGCTCTTTGCTTAATTGCTTTGCAAAGGGATGTGTCTGAATCAGCCTCTTGGCCCTGTGTGAGGCTGTGGCTTAGATTGTCAGCACCTGATGGATCTCAAGAAAGATCTTATATGTGCATCCAAAGCCAATATAGCAAAAAAGCAGTCATTGTGGATGAAGTCTCTCGCCTTCCTTTGTAAGGTTCCTGATCTCCATCAAGTGAGAATAGGGATCCTTTGGGTCAAATGAGTTCTTCAAAGCCCTGCAGCGGCTAGGCATTATGTGCTTAGATTTTCTCATGACTCCAATTCACACAAAGAATCTATACCCCACCATCAGCAGGCCTCAATGTGAAGAAGCTGAGCAGTATTAAAGGCAGGACTATTTGATCACTCCTGGTTCAAAGGAAGGGTGTACAGGCCACCCTGACATTAGGCTAATGAGGGGCAAGGAAGCTTATTGTAAACACTGTCTTAGGCTGTTCCCCTCCTGGAAACCTCCAGCCAGAGGTTGTGAGGATTGTCTATATTGAAGAAGATGAGGGCCTTGTGGCAGTGTTTCGGTTTGAATTGTGGTCATTTGTGTGGCTGTGGAAGAGATGACTGGGTCCCCCTGGGCTTGAACTCTGGTGTGATTCCCCTTGGAGACTGAGTTCTGGAACTGACCTCAGAGAAGTCTTGCCATGAATTGTGTTGGGATTATTGGAGGTCACGCATGAGAGTCACCCTTGGAAACTGAGATAGAAGCCCAGGGTGACTTTCCACAAAACACTGGGAATCTCAGCCAGGATATAACATGATTTTATTCTTAAAGACCTGGCAGCCATAGTTGAGAGTCAAGACACACATGGACCTCACATTGTAGACCTCAGTGGGCCTGGTTTCATGTGACTTTTTGGCCACTCTTTGGGAAGCCTTGTTTGTGAGAGTTCTCCAGAGCTTTCATTGAAATGATCCTCCTCACCATTTAATGGTTCCTGAATGAATGGAAACCCACAGTGCCTCCGACTTCATCCTTTAAAAATGGCTAGATAAATACCATGCAATCTTTGAAATTCCCATGACCAGGTGGCACTGGAGAACTTTTGGATGTCCTGTTGCTGATCATGAGTGTACCATGCAGGTGCCTTGATTGTCTGGGTTGCATGAAAATGGTGTAGAAAAGAGATGCCAGTAAGTTGAGGCCTGCAGATTAGTGGGCCTAGAGCAGTGGTGTGCAGGTGTGTGATAAAACAACTGTGGTGGGGCCATGTGGATCTGCCATGGGCTTCCAAATGGCTTGTGACTGACATGGTGCAGCCAGCAGACCCTTGTATGTAAAGGCATCTTGTTATATGGAGAGGTTTCAGGGCAGTGTTCAGAATGAGGTTGCTATTGTCAAGAGGGAAAGCTCTGTGGGATAGAAGCCTGGTTGGTGCATACTCCTAGGACCCTGACCCACCACACTTCACAGAATTCCCTCCACCACTGTGTCCCAGTTGAACTCCTTGTATTTTGTTAAGAAAATTTTAAACTCGTAGTGTAGCAGCAAGAAACACCATGAAAGGTGATTATGACCAAATGGATTCACAGTCCCCACGGGGAGACACTTAGCCCCCAGTGGCCACAGTTTACCTACAAAGAGAGAATTCAGCACTTCTGCCTCATGTTCATTGAAAAATCAGAAACCATGTCCTCCAGGTCAATAGATGGAGACCCAGCTTTGATGTTCTCACTACAAAGGAAGCTAAAGCTCCTGACAACAACATATATTTCAAGAGCCCAACCTCAGAGGCAGTTTCTCAAGAAGTCTTTAGGCCAGCAGAGCTCCATGTTTGTGGAGTGTTTATCCTGTCCCTTACTTATGGAAACTCTTCTACCACCTCCAAAGTTGTGAACTCCTGAGCATTTTTCATTCTACATATGTATTCAAAGATTTTCTAACTCTTCTCCTCCAATTGCATCTTACCTGGGGCGAGGGTAATATCAAGGCATTATTCTGGATGAAGGTGGGAAGATTTTTGGGTAGCACATATTTGAATAAACATTGGATTCATTTTCCTATTTTCCATTCCAAATACTGAATTCCTGACACTAACCCATATCCTACTAGACTCTGACTACGAATCCTAATATGATGGAGAAAAATAACCCAAACAGAATAAAAATACAAGCAGTTCAGAGGAGGCATGGTGTGTAGTTGGACAGGCCTTTTTCATTATAAAGGGTAGGTGTTATGAATTTAGTCCAATGTAATAGTTCTCCATGTGTTTTTCAAGTTAACATGTATGTGAATTCCTGTCTTTCTTTCTCTGTATCCTATTCAACACATGTATTTTTACATGCACATATAGAATCCTACCTGGTTTCCCAGCTACATTCTTGTGAGTTGGCTAACTTGGCAGATACAAACTGTGAGAAGAGATCACTCCTCCTAAATCCTGTTGGAACTGAAAATCAACCTATGGGTAAGCTTCCTACTTGAACAACATGATACATAAATCCATGTTCAGTAAAATAAATATTTTTGGATCTGTGGATGATATATATTTCATGATGAATTTCAATTGGCATATATATTTCTACTTTTTAATGTGTCTGTGTGTGTGTTTTGTGTATATATATATATATATATATATATATATATATATATATATGTATATATACTCACACACACTCTCCAGATTATTAAAAATATAAAATATATGTGTCTTATTTTACACTCCCTAAATTTATGTACACGTATGTGGATTTATAAGCAACTTTTCACAAGATTAGTCTCAGAAATATTCATCCACCTGAAATACATATTTTTTTTCTAGTACTGAAAACTAACTTCAGTGAATGTTGCAAAGAAATCCTAACATTTCTACAGTAACTGACCCTGTTTAACATCAATGCAAGTAGACTCCTATGGGACATGATGTGTATTTTGACATTCATTTTTATTCAACACTGGTACATTCGTATTTCTTCAGTTGATGCACATCATAGGATATATATTTCATCCTCAAGTTCACAAATTTCTAGGCATTTGGTTCACTTTCAATCAAATCCTACTTCAGAACACATGTATCCCTTCATGTTTCTTGACTGGTCTTTTAATGAGACTTCTTTCCAAACACATTATTTTGGATTTCCATAATCACTTTTGAAGCAAAACTCACACACCATTAAGGGTAAACCATAACCCTAATATTACCATTAGATGTATAACTGGCTGGCATGAATGATCCCGTATCAGTATAAGATTTCCTATATATTTTAAGATATCAATTCAATCCAGTATTCAAATTTTAACCATTTATATTCTTCATTCACAGTATGGTCTATTCATGCATTATCTCCATACTCACAGACCCAGGGTACACCTATTTATACCCCCGAATGCTAATTTATAGGTCTTCAAAATATTGCTCCCAAAAATGGTGAAAGAAATACTCACATCACCTTATCTACATATACATTGTATCACAGTGATATTCTGCACACAAAATGCAAAGTTCACACTTATGATTGTACCAAAGCCTAATTGGAAAGTGAGCATGGATTACTAAAACATCCTTGTCCAGGTTGCCTAATGCTCTCAAGTGTCAATTTTATTTGTGACTACATATTTGTTTCTGCCTAAGATTATATATTCAACCTCAACCCTGTTGAAAATGTCTAATCCTATCACTCACTTTATACTTTGCCTGATTTCCTAATGTCGATATTCATTTTTGCTTTCCTACCTATTTCCCCAGTTCATCATTGTGACTGACTCTTCACATGTGCTGACATTTACATTCACTCTCTAACAGACAGCCTATTGCTAAAGAAATTTTGGTCCAAATTTTATACTCACCCTTCTTCCTAAACCTACTGACAATCTTCCTAATCCTACCTACTATCCCTTTTTGACTGCATGTTCTCTTCTACATTGAATCATTTAAGGTATAAGGTCCTATGCCATTGTGTATTGATTTATCAGAGACTTCTGTGCAGAATGTATTTCAAAGCTAAGTATCCCAATCGAGGGCCCAATGCCCTTCTGGCCTTCAAATCTTACTTAGATTTCTGTTTTCATACATATATTTCACCTCGGTATTATTATAAATATCACAGGTTCCCAATACCATTCTTCATCCAGCAGAATGTTTCCTAACCCAAATGGAACATGTTCTTAAACCCAAGCATACACTGTTCCCTCAATCTAACTTTACAGAAGAGCAGGGACAGAGTTGGTCTTACAATACAAGAATGTAGGGGATCTTCCACCTGCTGAGAACCTCAAAGGTCCATGGAGAAATGATCCCTGGAGAAGATGTAGGCAGCTAGGAAGGATCTGAGAGAGCAAAAGTCATCTTCGGTGGCAGACAACCTGGTCAGGATGAAGGGATGTGTCTGAATGAGCCTCTCTCTTCTTAATGTAGACAAGATGGACCAAACCAGGCCTGTGTGGAGAGCTTTTCCTGGGTGCCTATGGTTGACATACCATTCTAACTTGTGAAAGTGTCACAGGAAGAAGGGGCAGCCTCCATCTCATGAGACCCTTAGAAGCAACAGTTAGGACAAAGTGGTTTCCAAGGCAGTGACCTCATTCAGTTCCTGAAGGAAGTGACCTCACCACACTTCCTTGGTGATGGAACTGTCTGAACTTGGGATCCAGGAAGCCAGGCACCCAGAGGCAGTCCCAGTGCCAGTCCCAGTGGGCTCACTTGTCTGGATTTACCACGGACAGAGTCAGTCTTTCTTGGTACCTACAGATGTGAGGATGGCCAATTGCCAGGAAAGCTCCGAAGGGGGTCTTTCCTGGGAAAGCAGGTAGTGGCTCACCCCTGGCTCCTGTCAACTTCACAGAAGTGGCCACGGAGGCCAGATCTGAGACAGGACAGGCCATTTCGGGGGAACATAGTATGGCCCACCAGTCAGAGGACACTGCGGGTAGTCACAGACCTCCTTGGGGGAAGGAGGTGGCTTTGTGGGTGTGGGTGTGAATTTGTGGTTTTGTCTAATGTTGTGAGAAGAGGTAGGAAAGGAGGTTTGTTTGGTTCAAAGTGGACTGTTTCTAGCATGTCTTTTGACAAGGCGAGTGTTGCTATGTCTGTGTATCCCACTGTGTCCGTGGTTGTAGACATTAGAAAAGAGAATGCATCAATGGATGTGTCCTGTCTAGTAGAAAGCTTCCAGCATTCATCCTGCTCAATTTATGAATGGACTGCAGCTTGCCTTATCCATGGGCAACACCTCCTATCTTCCTAATGTCCTGTTTTCTTCCTGAATTCTGGCCACTCTTCAGAATAGGCTCATGGTTTTGTGTCCAAGATATGTACCACCTCCAAGCTTGGTGACATGGCCATGTACTGGATAGCTGAAAGGAATGGCGAGCATCTCAGAAAACTCAGATATCAGTGGGCCCAGTAAAGTCTCAGTGGAGAAAGCCTGCTTTGGGCCTTTTGCTTACCTATTGTTCTGTTTCCCTGGATGTCAGCAAGGTGTTTGCCTCAGGACACCCCTTCGTGAAGCCTCAAGAAAACCATTTTCAAATGCAAACGAACAGGCATCACCTGTGGCTCTTTGCTTAATTGCTTTGCAAAGGGATGTGTCTGAATCAGCCTCTTGGCCCTGTGTGAGGCTGTGGCTTAGATTGTCAGCACCTGATGGATCTCAAGAAAGATCTTATATGTGCATCCAAAGCCAATATAGCAAAAAAGCAGTCATTGTGGATGAAGTCTCTCGCCTTCCTCTGTAAGGTTCCTGATCTCCATCAAGTGAGAATAGGGATCCTTTGGGTCAAATGAGTTCTTCAAAGCCCTGCAGCGGCTAGGCATTATGTGCTTAGATTTTCTCATGACTCCAATTCACACAAAGAATCTATACCCCACCATCAGCAGGCCTCAATGTGAAGAAGCTGAGCAGTATTAAAGGCAGGACTATTTGATCACTCCTGGTTCAAAGGAAGGGTGTACAGGCCACTCTGACATTAGGCTAATGAGGGGCAAGGAAGCTTATTGTAAACACTGTCTTAGGCTGTTCCCCTCCTGGAAACCTCCAGCCAGAGGTTGTGAGGATTGTCTATATTGAAGAAGATGAGGGCCTTGTGGCAGTGTTTCGGTTTGAATTATGGTCATTTGTGTGGCTGTGGAAGAGATGACTGGGTCCCCCTGGGCTTGTGTGATTCCCCTTGGAGACTGAGTTCTGAAACTGACCTCAGGGAAGTATTGCCATGAATTTTGTTGGGATTATTGGAGGTCACGCATGATAGTCACCCTTGGAAACTGAGATAGAAGCCCAGGGTGACTTTCCACAAAACACTGGGAATATCAGCCAGGATATAACATGATTTTATTCTTAAAGACCTGGCAGCCATAGTTGAGAGTCAAGACACACATGGACCTCACATTGTAGACCTCAGTGGGCCTGGTTTCATGTGACTTTTTGGCCACTCTTTGGGAAACCTTGTTTGTGAGAGTTCTCCAGAGCTTTCATTGAAATGATCTTCCTCACCATTTAATGGTTCCTGAATGAATAGAAACCCACAGTGCCTCCAACTTCATCCTTTAAAAATGGCTAGATAAATACCATGCAATCCTTGAAATTCCCACCAGGTGGCACTGGAGAACTTTTGGATGTCCTGTTGCTGATCATGAGTGTACCATGCAGGTGCCTTGATTGTCTGGGTTGCATGAAAATGGTGTAGAAAAGAGATGCCAGTAAGTTGGGGCCTGCTGATTAGTGGGCCTAGAGCAGTGGTGTGCAGGTGTGTGATAAAACATCTGTGGTGGGGCCATGTGGATCTGCCATGGGCTTCCAAATGGCTTGTGACTGACAAGGTGCAGCCAGCAGACCCTTGTATGTAAAGGCATCTTGTTATATGGAGAGGTTTCAGGGCAATGTTCAGAATGAGGTTGCTATGGTCAAGAGGGCAAGCTCTGTGGGATAGAAGCCTGGTTGGTGCATACTCCTAGGACCTTGACCCACCACACTTCACAGAATTCCCTCCACCACTGTGTCCCAGTTGAACTCCTTGTATTTCGTGAAGGAAATTTTAAACTCCTAGTGTAGCAGCAAGAAACACCAAGAAAGATGAGGATTACCAAATGGATTCACAGTCCCTACGGGGAGACACTTAGCCCCCAGTGGCCACAGTTTACCTACAAAGAGAGAATTCAGCACTTCTGCCTCATGTTCATTGGAAAATCAGAAACCATGTCCTCCAGGTCACATAGATGCAGACCCAGCTTTGATGGTCTCACTACAAAGGAAGCTAAAGCTCCTGACAACAACATATATTTCAAGAGCCCAACCTCAGAGGCAGTTTCTCAAGAAGTCTTTAGGCCAGCAGAGCTCCATGTTTGTGGAGTGTTTATCCTGTCCCTTACTTATGGAAACTCCTCTACCACCTCCAAAGTTGTGAACTCCTGAGCATTTTTCATTCCACATATGTATTCAAAGATTTTCTAACTCTTCTCCTCCAATTGCATCTTACTTGGGGCGAGGGTAATGTCAAGGCATTGTTCTGGATGAAGGTGGGAAGATTTTTGGGTAGCACATATTTGCATACACATTGGATTCATTTTCCTATTTTCCATTCCAAATACTGAATCCCTGACACTAAGCCATACCCTACTAGACTCTGACTACGAATCCTAATATGATGGAGAAAAATAACGCAAACAGAATAGAAATACAAGCACTTCAGAGGAGGCATGGTGTGTAGTTGGACAGGCCTGTTGCATTATAAAGAGTAGGTGTTATGAATCTAGTCCAATGTAATAGTTCTCCATGTGTTTTTAAAGTTAACACGTATGTGAATTCCTGACTCTCTTTCTCTGTATCCTATTCAACACATGTATTTTTACATGCACATATAGAATCCTACCTGGTTTCCCAGCTACATTCTTGTGAGGTGGCTAACTTGGCAGATACAAACTGTGAGAAGAGATCACTCCTCCTAAATCCTGTTGGAACTGAAAATCAACCTATGGGTAAGATTCCTACTTGAACATCATGATACATAAATCCATGTTCAGTAAAATAAATATTTTTGGATCTGTGGATGATATATATTTCATGATGAATTTCAATTGGCATATATATTTCTACTTTTTAATGTGTCTGTGTGTGTGTGTTTTGCGTGTATATATATATATATATATATATATATGTATGTATATATACTCACACACACACTCTCCAGATTATTAAAAATATAAAATATATGTGTCTTATTTTACACTCCCTAAATTTATGTACACGTATGTGGATTTATAAGCAACTTTTCACAAGATTAGTCTCAGAAATATTCATCCACCTGAAATACATATTTTTTTTCTAGTACTGAAAAGTAACTTCAGTGAATGGTGCAAAGGAATCCTAACATTTCTACAGTAACTGACCCTGTTTAACATCAATGCAAGTAGACTCCTATGGGACATGATGTGTATTTTGACATTCATTTTTATTCAACACTGGTACATTCGTATTTCTTCAGTTGATGCACATCATAGGATATATATTTCATCCTCAAGTTCACAAATTTCTAGGCATTTGGTTCACTTTCAATCAAATCCTACTTCAGAACACATGTATCCCTTCATGTTTCTTGACTGGTCTTTTAATGAGACTTCTTTCCAAACACATTATTTTGGATTTCCATAATCACTTTTGAAGCAAAACTCACACACCATTAAGGGTAAACCATAACCCTAATATTACCATTAGATGTATAACTGGTTGGCATGAATGATCCCGTATCACTATAAGATTTCCTATATATTTTCAGATATCAATTCAATCCAGTATTCAAATTTTAACCATTTATATTCTTCATTCACAGTATGGTCTATTCATGCATTATCTCTATACTCACAGACCCAGGGTACACCTATTTGTACCCCCGAATGCTAATTTATAGGTCTTCAAAATATTGCTCCCAAAAATGGTGAAAGAAATACTCACATCACCTTATCTACATATACATTGTATCACAGTGATATTCTGCACACAAAATGCAAAGGTCACACTTATGATTGTACCAAAGCCTAAGTGGAAAGTGAGCATGGATTACTAAAACATCCTTGTCCAGGTTGCCTAATGCTCTCAAATGTCAATTTTATTTGTGACTACACATTTGTTTCTGCCTAAGATTATATATTCAACCTCAACCCTGTTGAAAATGTCTAATCCTATCACTCACTTTATACTTTGCCTGATTTCCTAATGTCGATATTCATTTTTGCTTTCCTACCTATTTTCCCCAGTTCATCATTGTGACTGACTCTTCACATGTGCTGACATTTACATTCACTCTCTAACAGACAGCCTATTGCTAAAGAAATTTTGGTCCAAATTTTATACTCACCCTTCTTCCTAAACCTACTGACTATCTTCCTAATCCTACCTACTATCCCTTTTTGACTGCATGTTCTCTTCTACATTGAATCATTTAAGGTATAAGGTCCTATGCCATTGTATATGGATTTATCAGAGACATCTGTGCAGAATGTATTTCAAAGCTAAGTATCCCAATCAAGGGCCCAATGCCCTTCTGGCCTTCAAATCTTACTTAGATTTCTGTTTTCATACATATATTTCACCTCGGTATTATTATAAATATCACAGGTTCCCAATACCATTTTTCATCCAGGAGAATGATTCCTAACCCAAATCGAACATGTTCTTAACCCCAAGCATACACTGTTCCCTCAATCTAACTTTACAGAAGAGCAGGGACAGAGTTGGTCTTACAATACAAGAATGTAGGGGATCTTCCACCTGCTGAGAACCTCAAAGGTCCATGGAGAAATGATCCCTGGAGAAGATGTAGGCAGCTAGGAAGGATCTGAGAGAGCAAAAGTCATCTTCGGTGGCAGACAACCTGGTCAGGATGAAGGGATGTGTCTGAATGAGCCTCTCTCTTCTTAATGTAGACAAGATGGACCAAACCAGGCCTGTGTGGAGAGCTTTTCCTGGGTGCCTATGGTTGACATACCATTCTAACTTGTGAAAGTGTCACAGGAAGAAGGGGCAGCCTCCATCTCATGAGACCCTTAGAAGCAACAGTTAGGACAAAGTGGTTTCCAAGGCAGTGACCTCATTCAGTTCCTGAAGGAAGTGACCTCACCACACTTCCTTGGTGATGGAACTGTCTGAACTTGGGATCCAGGAAGCCAGGCACCCAGAGGCAGTCCCAGTGCCAGTCCCAGTGGGCTCACTTGTCTGGATTTACCACGGACAGAGTCAGTCTTTCTTGGTACCTACAGATGTGAGGATGGCCAATTGCCAGGAAAGCTCCGAAGGGGGTCTTTCCTGGGAAAGCAGGTAGTGGCTCACCCCTGGCTCCTGTCAACTTCACAGAAGTGGCCACGGAGGCCAGATCTGAGACAGGACAGGCCATTTCGGGGGAACATAGTATGGCCCACCAGTCAGAGGACACTGCGGGTAGTCACAGACCTCCTTGGGGGAAGGAGGTGGCTTTGTGGGTGTGGGTGTGAATTTGTGGTTTTGTCTAATGTTGTGAGAAGAGGTAGGAAAGGAGGTTTGTTTGGTTCAAAGTGGACTGTTTCTAGCATGTCTTTTGACAAGGCGAGTGTTGCTATGTCTGTGTATCCCACTGTGTCCGTGGTTGTAGACATTAGAAAAGAGAATGCATCAATGGATGTGTCCTGTCTAGTAGAAAGCTTCCAGCATTCATCCTGCTCAATTTATGAATGGACTGCAGCTTGCCTTATCCATGGGCAACACCTCCTATCTTCCTAATGTCCTGTTTTCTTCCTGAATTCTGGCCACTCTTCAGAATAGGCTCATGGTTTTGTGTCCAAGATATGTACCACCTCCAAGCTTGGTGACATGGCCATGTACTGGATAGCTGAAAGGAATGGCGAGCATCTCAGAAAACTCAGATATCAGTGGGCCCAGTAAAGTCTCAGTGGAGAAAGCCTGCTTTGGGCCTTTTGCTTACCTATTGTTCTGTTTCCCTGGATGTCAGCAAGGTGTTTGCCTCAGGACACCCCTTCGTGAAGCCTCAAGAAAACCATTTTCAAATGCAAACGAACAGGCATCACCTGTGGCTCTTTGCTTAATTGCTTTGCAAAGGGATGTGTCTGAATCAGCCTCTTGGCCCTGTGTGAGGCTGTGGCTTAGATTGTCAGCACCTGATGGATCTCAAGAAAGATCTTATATGTGCATCCAAAGCCAATATAGCAAAAAAGCAGTCATTGTGGATGAAGTCTCTCGCCTTCCTTTGTAAGGTTCCTGATCTCCATCAAGTGAGAATAGGGATCCTTTGGGTCAAATGAGTTCTTCAAAGCCCTGCAGCGGCTAGGCATTATGTGCTTAGATTTTCTCATGACTCCAATTCACACAAAGAATCTATACCCCACCATCAGCAGGCCTCAATGTGAAGAAGCTGAGCAGTATTAAAGGCAGGACTATTTGATCACTCCTGGTTCAAAGGAAGGGTGTACAGGCCACTCTGACATTAGGCTAATGAGGGGCAAGGAAGCTTATTGTAAACACTGTCTTAGGCTGTTCCCCTCCTGGAAACCTCCAGCCAGAGGTTGTGAGGATTGTCTATATTGAAGAAGATGAGGGCCTTGTGGCAGTGTTTCGGTTTGAATTATGGTCATTTGTGTGGCTGTGGAAGAGATGACTGGGTCCCCCTGGGCTTGTGTGATTCCCCTTGGAGACTGAGTTCTGAAACTGACCTCAGGGAAGTATTGCCATGAATTTTGTTGGGATTATTGGAGGTCACGCATGATAGTCACCCTTGGAAACTGAGATAGAAGCCCAGGGTGACTTTCCACAAAACACTGGGAATATCAGCCAGGATATAACATGATTTTATTCTTAAAGACCTGGCAGCCATAGTTGAGAGTCAAGACACACATGGACCTCACATTGTAGACCTCAGTGGGCCTGGTTTCATGTGACTTTTTGGCCACTCTTTGGGAAACCTTGTTTGTGAGAGTTCTCCAGAGCTTTCATTGAAATGATCTTCCTCACCATTTAATGGTTCCTGAATGAATAGAAACCCACAGTGCCTCCAACTTCATCCTTTAAAAATGGCTAGATAAATACCATGCAATCCTTGAAATTCCCACCAGGTGGCACTGGAGAACTTTTGGATGTCCTGTTGCTGATCATGAGTGTACCATGCAGGTGCCTTGATTGTCTGGGTTGCATGAAAATGGTGTAGAAAAGAGATGCCAGTAAGTTGGGGCCTGCTGATTAGTGGGCCTAGAGCAGTGGTGTGCAGGTGTGTGATAAAACATCTGTGGTGGGGCCATGTGGATCTGCCATGGGCTTCCAAATGGCTTGTGACTGACAAGGTGCAGCCAGCAGACCCTTGTATGTAAAGGCATCTTGTTATATGGAGAGGTTTCAGGGCAATGTTCAGAATGAGGTTGCTATGGTCAAGAGGGCAAGCTCTGTGGGATAGAAGCCTGGTTGGTGCATACTCCTAGGACCTTGACCCACCACACTTCACAGAATTCCCTCCACCACTGTGTCCCAGTTGAACTCCTTGTATTTCGTGAAGGAAATTTTAAACTCCTAGTGTAGCAGCAAGAAACACCAAGAAAGATGAGGATTACCAAATGGATTCACAGTCCCTACGGGGAGACACTTAGCCCCCAGTGGCCACAGTTTACCTACAAAGAGAGAATTCAGCACTTCTGCCTCATGTTCATTGGAAAATCAGAAACCATGTCCTCCAGGTCACATAGATGCAGACCCAGCTTTGATGGTCTCACTACAAAGGAAGCTAAAGCTCCTGACAACAACATATATTTCAAGAGCCCAACCTCAGAGGCAGTTTCTCAAGAAGTCTTTAGGCCAGCAGAGCTCCATGTTTGTGGAGTGTTTATCCTGTCCCTTACTTATGGAAACTCCTCTACCACCTCCAAAGTTGTGAACTCCTGAGCATTTTTCATTCCACATATGTATTCAAAGATTTTCTAACTCTTCTCCTCCAATTGCATCTTACTTGGGGCGAGGGTAATGTCAAGGCATTGTTCTGGATGAAGGTGGGAAGATTTTTGGGTAGCACATATTTGCATACACATTGGATTCATTTTCCTATTTTCCATTCCAAATACTGAATCCCTGACACTAAGCCATACCCTACTAGACTCTGACTACGAATCCTAATATGATGGAGAAAAATAACGCAAACAGAATAGAAATACAAGCACTTCAGAGGAGGCATGGTGTGTAGTTGGACAGGCCTGTTGCATTATAAAGAGTAGGTGTTATGAATCTAGTCCAATGTAATAGTTCTCCATGTGTTTTTAAAGTTAACACGTATGTGAATTCCTGACTCTCTTTCTCTGTATCCTATTCAACACATGTATTTTTACATGCACATATAGAATCCTACCTGGTTTCCCAGCTACATTCTTGTGAGGTGGCTAACTTGGCAGATACAAACTGTGAGAAGAGATCACTCCTCCTAAATCCTGTTGGAACTGAAAATCAACCTATGGGTAAGATTCCTACTTGAACAACATGATACATAAATCCATGTTCAGTAAAATAAATATTTTTGGATCTGTGGATGATATATATTTCATGATGAATTTCAATTGGCATATATATTTCTACTTTTTAATGTGTCTGTGTGTGTGTGTTTTGCGTGTATATATATATATATATATATATGTATGTATATATACTCACACACACACTCTCCAGATTATTAAAAATATAAAATATATGTGTCTTATTTTACACTCCCTAAATTTATGTACACGTATGTGGATTTATAAGCAACTTTTCACAAGATTAGTCTCAGAAATATTCATCCACCTGAAATACATATTTTTTTTCTAGTACTGAAAAGTAACTTCAGTGAATGGTGCAAAGGAATCCTAACATTTCTACAGTAACTGACCCTGTTTAACATCAATGCAAGTAGACTCCTATGGGACATGATGTGTATTTTGACATTCATTTTTATTCAACACTGGTACATTCGTATTTCTTCAGTTGATGCACATCATAGGATATATATTTCATCCTCAAGTTCACAAATTTCTAGGCATTTGGTTCACTTTCAATCAAATCCTACTTCAGAACACATGTATCCCTTCATGTTTCTTGACTGGTCTTTTAATGAGACTTCTTTCCAAACACATTATTTTGGATTTCCATAATCACTTTTGAAGCAAAACTCACACACCATTAAGGGTAAACCATAACCCTAATATTACCATTAGATGTATAACTGGTTGGCATGAATGATCCCGTATCAGTATAAGATTTCCTATATATTTTCAGATATCAATTCAATCCAGTATTCAAATTTTAACCATTTATATTCTTCATTCACAGTATGGTCTATTCATGCATTATCTCTATACTCACAGACCCAGGGTACACCTATTTGTACCCCCGAATGCTAATTTATAGGTCTTCAAAATATTGCTCCCAAAAATGGTGAAAGAAATACTCACATCACCTTATCTACATATACATTGTATCACAGTGATATTCTGCACACAAAATGCAAAGGTCACACTTATGATTGTACCAAAGCCTAAGTGGAAAGTGAGCATGGATTACTAAAACATCCTTGTCCAGGTTGCCTAATGCTCTCAAATGTCAATTTTATTTGTGACTACACATTTGTTTCTGCCTAAGATTATATATTCAACCTCAACCCTGTTGAAAATGTCTAATCCTATCACTCACTTTATACTTTGCCTGATTTCCTAATGTCGATATTCATTTTTGCTTTCCTACCTATTTTCCCCAGTTCATCATTGTGACTGACTCTTCACATGTGCTGACATTTACATTCACTCTCTAACAGACAGCCTATTGCTAAAGAAATTTTGGTCCAAATTTTATACTCACCCTTCTTCCTAAACCTACTGACTATCTTCCTAATCCTACCTACTATCCCTTTTTGACTGCATGTTCTCTTCTACATTGAATCATTTAAGGTATAAGGTCCTATGCCATTGTATATGGATTTATCAGAGACATCTGTGCAGAATGTATTTCAAAGCTAAGTATCCCAATCAAGGGCCCAATGCCCTTCTGGCCTTCAAATCTTACTTAGATTTCTGTTTTCATACATATATTTCACCTCGGTATTATTATAAATATCACAGGTTCCCAATACCATTTTTCATCCAGGAGAATGATTCCTAACCCAAATCGAACATGTTCTTAACCCCAAGCATACACTGTTCCCTCAATCTAACTTTACAGAAGAGCAGGGACAGAGTTGGTCTTACAATACAAGAATGTAGGGGATCTTCCACCTGCTGAGAACCTCAAAGGTCCATGGAGAAATGATCCCTGGAGAAGATGTAGGCAGCTAGGAAGGATCTGAGAGAGCAAAAGTCATCTTCGGTGGCAGACAACCTGGTCAGGATGAAGGGATGTGTCTGAATGAGCCTCTCTCTTCTTAATGTAGACAAGATGGACCAAACCAGGCCTGTGTGGAGAGCTTTTCCTGGGTGCCTATGGTTGACATACCATTCTAACTTGTGAAAGTGTCACAGGAAGAAGGGGCAGCCTCCATCTCATGAGACCCTTAGAAGCAACAGTTAGGACAAAGTGGTTTCCAAGGCAGTGACCTCATTCAGTTCCTGAAGGAAGTGACCTCACCACACTTCCTTGGTGATGGAACTGTCTGAACTTGGGATCCAGGAAGCCAGGCACCCAGAGGCAGTCCCAGTGCCAGTCCCAGTGGGCTCACTTGTCTGGATTTACCACGGACAGAGTCAGTCTTTCTTGGTACCTACAGATGTGAGGATGGCCAATTGCCAGGAAAGCTCCGAAGGGGGTCTTTCCTGGGAAAGCAGGTAGTGGCTCACCCCTGGCTCCTGTCAACTTCACAGAAGTGGCCACGGAGGCCAGATCTGAGACAGGACAGGCCATTTCGGGGGAACATAGTATGGCCCACCAGTCAGAGGACACTGCGGGTAGTCACAGACCTCCTTGGGGGAAGGAGGTGGCTTTGTGGGTGTGGGTGTGAATTTGTGGTTTTGTCTAATGTTGTGAGAAGAGGTAGGAAAGGAGGTTTGTTTGGTTCAAAGTGGACTGTTTCTAGCATGTCTTTTGACAAGGCGAGTGTTGCTATGTCTGTGTATCCCACTGTGTCCGTGGTTGTAGACATTAGAAAAGAGAATGCATCAATGGATGTGTCCTGTCTAGTAGAAAGCTTCCAGCATTCATCCTGCTCAATTTATGAATGGACTGCAGCTTGCCTTATCCATGGGCAACACCTCCTATCTTCCTAATGTCCTGTTTTCTTCCTGAATTCTGGCCACTCTTCAGAATAGGCTCATGGTTTTGTGTCCAAGATATGTACCACCTCCAAGCTTGGTGACATGGCCATGTACTGGATAGCTGAAAGGAATGGGGAGCATCTCAGAAAACTCAGATATCAGTGGGCCCAGTAAAGTCTCAGTGGAGAAAGCCTGCTTTGGGCCTTTTGCTTACCTATTGTTCTGTTTCCCTGGATGTCAGCAAGGTGTTTGCCTCAGGACACCCCTTCGTGAAGCCTCAAGAAAACCATTTTCAAATGCAAACGAACAGGCATCACCTGTGGCTCTTTGCTTAATTGCTTTGCAAAGGGATGTGTCTGAATCAGCCTCTTGGCCCTGTGTGAGGCTGTGGCTTAGATTGTCAGCACCTGATGGATCTCAAGAAAGATCTTATATGTGCATCCAAAGCCAATATAGCAAAAAAGCAGTCATTGTGGATGAAGTCTCTCGCCTTCCTTTGTAAGGTTCCTGATCTCCATCAAGTGAGAATAGGGATCCTTTGGGTCAAATGAGTTCTTCAAAGCCCTGCAGCGGCTAGGCATTATGTGCTTAGATTTTCTCATGACTCCAATTCACACAAAGAATCTATACCCCACCATCAGCAGGCCTCAATGTGAAGAAGCTGAGCAGTATTAAAGGCAGGACTATTTGATCACTCCTGGTTCAAAGGAAGGGTGTACAGGCCACTCTGACATTAGGCTAATGAGGGGCAAGGAAGCTTATTGTAAACACTGTCTTAGGCTGTTCCCCTCCTGGAAACCTCCAGCCAGAGGTTGTGAGGATTGTCTATATTGAAGAAGATGAGGGCCTTGTGGCAGTGTTTCGGTTTGAATTATGGTCATTTGTGTGGCTGTGGAAGAGATGACTGGGTCCCCCTGGGCTTGTGTGATTCCCCTTGGAGACTGAGTTCTGAAACTGACCTCAGGGAAGTATTGCCATGAATTTTGTTGGGATTATTGGAGGTCACGCATGATAGTCACCCTTGGAAACTGAGATAGAAGCCCAGGGTGACTTTCCACAAAACACTGGGAATATCAGCCAGGATATAACATGATTTTATTCTTAAAGACCTGGCAGCCATAGTTGAGAGTCAAGACACACATGGACCTCACATTGTAGACCTCAGTGGGCCTGGTTTCATGTGACTTTTTGGCCACTCTTTGGGAAACCTTGTTTGTGAGAGTTCTCCAGAGCTTTCATTGAAATGATCTTCCTCACCATTTAATGGTTCCTGAATGAATAGAAACCCACAGTGCCTCCAACTTCATCCTTTAAAAATGGCTAGATAAATACCATGCAATCCTTGAAATTCCCACCAGGTGGCACTGGAGAACTTTTGGATGTCCTGTTGCTGATCATGAGTGTACCATGCAGGTGCCTTGATTGTCTGGGTTGCATGAAAATGGTGTAGAAAAGAGATGCCAGTAAGTTGGGGCCTGCTGATTAGTGGGCCTAGAGCAGTGGTGTGCAGGTGTGTGATAAAACATCTGTGGTGGGGCCATGTGGATCTGCCATGGGCTTCCAAATGGCTTGTGACTGACAAGGTGCAGCCAGCAGACCCTTGTATGTAAAGGCATCTTGTTATATGGAGAGGTTTCAGGGCAATGTTCAGAATGAGGTTGCTATGGTCAAGAGGGCAAGCTCTGTGGGATAGAAGCCTGGTTGGTGCATACTCCTAGGACCTTGACCCACCACACTTCACAGAATTCCCTCCACCACTGTGTCCCAGTTGAACTCCTTGTATTTCGTGAAGGAAATTTTAAACTCCTAGTGTAGCAGCAAGAAACACCAAGAAAGATGAGGATTACCAAATGGATTCACAGTCCCTACGGGGAGACACTTAGCCCCCAGTGGCCACAGTTTACCTACAAAGAGAGAATTCAGCACTTCTGCCTCATGTTCATTGGAAAATCAGAAACCATGTCCTCCAGGTCACATAGATGCAGACCCAGCTTTGATGGTCTCACTACAAAGGAAGCTAAAGCTCCTGACAACAACATATATTTCAAGAGCCCAACCTCAGAGGCAGTTGCTCAAGAAGTCTTTAGGCCAGCAGAGCTCCATGTTTGTGGAGTGTTTATCCTGTCCCTTACTTATGGAAACTCCTCTACCACCTCCAAAGTTGTGGAACTCCTGAGCATTTTTCATTCCACATATGTATTCAAAGATTTTCTAACTCTTCTCCTCCAATTGCATCTTACTTGGGGCGAGGGTAATGTCAAGGCATTGTTCTGGATGAAGGTGGGAAGATTTTTGGGTAGCACATATTTGCATACACATTGGATTCATTTTCCTATTTTCCATTCCAAATACTGAATCCCTGACACTAAGCCATACCCTACTAGACTCTGACTACGAATCCTAATATGATGGAGAAAAAATAACGCAAACAGAATAGAAATACAAGCACTTCAGAGGAGGCATGGTGTGTAGTTGGACAGGCCTGTTGCATTATAAAGAGTAGGTGTTATGAATCTAGTCCATGTAATAGTTCTCCATGTGTTTTTAAAGTTAACACGTATGTGAATTCCTGACTCTCTTTCTCTGTATTTTATTCAACACATGTATTTTTACATGCACATATAGAATCCTACCTGGTTTCCCAGCTACATTCTTGTGAGGTGGCTAACTTGGCAGATACAAACTGTGAGAAGAGATCACTCCTCCTAAATCCTGTTGGAACTGAAAATCAACCTATGGGTAAGATTCCTACTTGAACAACATGATACATAAATCCATGTTCAGTAAAATAAATATTTTTGGATCTGTGGATGATTATATATTTCATGATGAATTTCAATTGGCATATATATTTCTACTTTTTAATGTGTCTGTGTGTGTGTGTTTTGCGTGTATATATATATATATATATATATGTATGTATATATACTCACACACACACTCTCCAGATTATTAAAAATATAAAATATATGTGTCTTATTTTACACTCCCTAAATTTATGTACACGTATGTGGATTTATAAGCAACTTTTCACAAGATTAGTCTCAGAAATATTCATCCACCTGAAATACATATTTTTTTTCTAGTACTGAAAAGTAACTTCAGTGAATGGTGCAAAGGAATCCTAACATTTCTACAGTAACTGACCCTGTTTAACATCAATGCAAGTAGACTCCTATGGGACATGATGTGTATTTTGACATTCATTTTTATTCAACACTGGTACATTCGTATTTCTTCAGTTGATGCACATCATAGGATATATATTTCATCCTCAAGTTCACAAATTTCTAGGCATTTGGTTCACTTTCAATCAAATCCTACTTCAGAACACATGTATCCCTTCATGTTTCTTGACTGGTCTTTTAATGAGACTTCTTTCCAAACACATTATTTTGGATTTCCATAATCACTTT
The DNA here is from genome assembly GCF_052094955.1 of Ictidomys tridecemlineatus. Taxonomy (NCBI): domain Eukaryota; kingdom Metazoa; phylum Chordata; class Mammalia; order Rodentia; family Sciuridae; genus Ictidomys; species Ictidomys tridecemlineatus. The sequence goes on along the minus strand of NW_027523875.1, from coordinate 1,467 downwards.
TGAAGCAAAACTCACACACCATTAAGGGTAACCATAACCCTAATATTACCATTAGATGTATAACTGGTTGGCATGAATGATCCCGTATCAGTATAAGAATTTCCTATATATTTTCAGATATCAATTCAATCCAGTATTCAAATTTTAACCATTTATATTCTTCATTCACAGTATGGTCTATTCATGCATTATCTCTATACTCACAGACCCAGGGTACACCTATTTGTACCCCCGATGCTAATTTATAGGTCTTCAAAATATTGCTCCCAAAAATGGTGAAAGAAATACTCACATCACCTTATCTACATATACATTGTATCACAGTGATATTCTGCACACAAAATGCAAAGGTCACACTTATGATTGTACCAAAGCCTAAGTGGAAAAGTGAGCATGGATTACTAAAACATCCTTGTCCAGGTTGCCTAATGCTCTCAAATGTCAATTTTATTTGTGACTACACATTTGTTTCTGCCTAAGATTATATATTCAACCTCAACCCTGTTGAAAATGTCTAATCCTAATCACTCACTTTATACTTTGCCTGATTTCCTAATGTCGATATTCATTTTTGCTTTCCTACCTATTTTCCCAGTTCATCATTGTGACTGACTCTTCACATGTGCTGACATTTTACATTCACTCTCTAACAGACAGCCTATTGCTAAAGAAATTTTGGTCCAAATTTTATACTCACCCTTCTTCCTAAACCTACTGACTATCTTCCTAATCCTACCTACTATCCCTTTTTGACTGCATGTTCTCTTCTACATTGAATCATTTAAGGTATAAGGTCCTATGCCATTGTATATGGATTTATCAGAGACATCTGTGCAGAATGTATTTCAAAGCTAAGTATCCCAATCAAGGGCCCAATGCCCTTCTGGCCTTCAAATCTTACTTAGATTTCTGTTTTCATACATATATTTCACCTCGTATTATTATAAATATCACAGGTTCCCAATACCATTTTTCATCCAGGAGAATGATTCCTAACCCAAATCGAACATGTTCTTAACCCCAAGCATACACTGTTCCCTCAATCTAACTTTACAGAAGAGCAGGGACAGAGTTGGTCTTACAATACAAGAATGTAGGGGATCTTCCACCTGCTGAGAACCTCAAAGGTCCATGGAGAAATGATCCCTGGAGAAGATGTAGGCAGCTAGGAAGGATCTGAGAGAGCAAAAGTCATCTTCGGTGGCAGACAACCTGGTCAGGATGAAGGGATGTGTCTGAATGAGCCTCTCTCTTCTTAATGTAGACAAGATGGACCAAACCAGGCCTGTGTGGAGAGCTTTTCCTGGGTGCCTATGGTTGACATACCATTCTAACTTGTGAAAGTGTCACAGGAAGAAGGGGCAGCCTCCATCTCATGAGACCCTTAGAAGCAACAGTTAGGACAAAGTGGTTTCCAAGGCAGTGACCCTCATTCAGTTCCTGAAGGAAGTGACCTCACCACACTTC